>NC_089596.1:6215164-6515164 GCF_019320115.1 Miscanthus floridulus
CATGTGGGTACAATTGTACAGCTCTACAGAGTCTTGAAAGCCTGAAGTCCCTTGGGATGGACCTCTTATGGTTATTCTTTCTTTCTATACCCATGGTAGTGTAATGATGGAACCTAATGATGTTGTTACGAATGTTGAAGGATCTTTTGGATATCGCACCATGTTAATGTTACTTCTTTAAAATGGATCATAGCATATCATATCTTTAAGAAATGCCATGTACCTTTCGCAATTATACAAATGCCTAATATTACCCTTTGCATCCACCAAATATCTATGTATTAGAATTAAGTCCCACAAGTACGAAATGTACTCACGGTCCTGTAGTTAAGTTGTTTTGCAGGTGTTGTTGCCCCGGTGGATGCGAGGTAGTGCTCTATTCACCGCTGCATAGTAGACTTTGGATTGGGCGAATCCAAGATGAGCTACGAGTTGACTCCGATAAGAGCTTGAGCGAGATATCGAAGAGTTGAACCTAGAGGGAGAAACTAAAACTGTATAAATTTTGTGAATCATGTATTTTTGTAAGCTTAATAACCTTGATAGCCGGGCATGATGTTGGATGTTATATGCGTTGGTTTGCCACATGGGGGGTTCCGTGTCACTCGACCGTTACAAAGATCCTGAAGTGTCACGGTGTCCCGCACGAGACATACATGTATTCAATCTAGCCATGCTGGCTAAGCAAGGCTGGAGGCTTGCTATGAATTCGAACTCGCTTTGTTCACAATTGCTTAAAGCTAAGTGCTAGTGTACTACCCGGATGGTGATGTCCTGAAGGCAAAACCATGACGTTGCATGCCATACTCATGGATTAGTTTTTTATCTGGCATTGATCTTCTGAGGAAAGGGATTATTTAGAGGGTTGGGGATGGATTGGGTATTAAGATTTGGGAAGATCCTTGGTTGCCACGGGACCATCTTCGAAGACCGTTCATGCCAAGGGTAGGCAGCCTCTTGTTGCGGGTGTCATAGTTGATTGACCCGGGCACAGGCTTATGCATAGGATGAGCAGCTGGTTCTTGATCTATTGTAGGAAGATGGTGCTAATGCAATTATGTGTTTGCCAGTTCATAAAGTTACGGATGATATGTTAGCTTGGCACTATAATAGGAACGGCCTCTTCTTAGTTAAATCCGCTTACAAAGTTTGTGTTGAGGATATTAAGAGAAGTGAGGAAACGAAAGGGGGGTCATCCTCCTCTTGGGGTAATAGCAAGGCTGGTAAATGTTGGCAGCAACCGTGGAAGATAAATTGCCCTAAGAAGATGCTACATTTTCTTTGGCGAATGGGGCATAATACTTTGGAGCTACGGGTGAACCTGAGGCATAGAGGCATGAAGATAAATCATATCTATTTTCCATGCAATAGGCTTGATGAAAATGGAGCACACTTATTTTTTAAATTCAAGCATGTATGTACTTTGTGGAGCAAACTGCTGCTGGATCATGAGCAGATTGAGCGCATGTTACTGTCATCGTTGCCTTCTACCAGAGATATCATTGATGAGATTCTGAAGATGAAGGAAAGCACCCAAAGAAAGGTAGTGATACTGTTGTATGTCTGGTGGTCAGAACGTTGTGCAGTCCGGGAGGGGGAGAACCCACAAAATATGGAGCACCTAGTCCAGCTGATCAGTACCTATGCTGAAGAATGTTTGTCGCTGAAACAGCAGGTTCAGATTCTGCACCGCCTAGATCAAAAGAGAAGTGGAAATGTCCCCCTACTGGCTTTGTGAAGGCCGATTGCGATCGATCTTTCAGGTGTGAAGACTCCTCGGAAGGACGGGGGGTTTGTATTGCGCGGAGATGATGGTATGGTGATGAGCACGGGCTATGGCAAACTGATGAAGGTGCTTGATCCCTACCATACCGAAGTCATAGCATGCTTACAAGCAGCTCAGAGAGCGGCGGAGCTAGGGATTCAGAACCTGATACTAGCGACAGATGCCGCAATGGTGGTCCAGGAAGCGACCGCCTCAGAGATCGATCATAGTTCTGCAAATGGTCTCGTCTGGGAGCTAAAGGATTTGCTAGTGTATAATTTTGCTTCCAAGAAAGTTTTATCTAATCATCATTCATGTAATACTGTAGCTCATGAACTAGCTGCTCTAGGCGCTGGTCGAGCTATCCTCGACAAGAGATAGCATCCCAGATTGTACTCAAGTCATGGTGGTCAACGATTTGGCCTCAGGTGCTGAGTAATGGAATTCGCTTCCATATTAAAAAAAACTAGACTGCTTGGATGTGAGAAACTCTATGGCCCCCATAGTAGAGCTCCAGGAGGCTTCGGCTTCATGTCCTTCGTGCACTATAGGGAAATGTCATTTTTCACTCTGCTCTCAAATTGAACCAGAAGCCGGTGAAGCCATGGCTTGTTAGCTCACAGGATTACCGGCTCAGGTGAGTTGACCACTTACCAGTCTTGTCGAGCACTCGCTAGTATTGCCGAGCACCCACTAGCTATGCCGATCACGAACAAGCATTGTCAAACCACACACACTATGACCAAGGTAGAAGAAGAGGAAGAACATAGCATACACACATAGCAGAGACACCAGCGTTGGCCGGAGCCCTGTATAGAAGATGACAAATATAAACTCTCTTTACTGAGTTGCAATGGCAAACTATTTATATAACTCTATCCATCTAGTCCTAGTACAGCTGTCATGTTGCTACAGTGACTAGATAATATAGCAGGACTGACTTCTGCGCCTGTCCCTGCATGTGGCTACAGTGCGGCAGGTGAGTCGTTCGGCACCTGCCTCTGCAGCGGCTATAGTACCACAGCAGGGGTCCAGTTCGGCGCCGCGCTCCCTTGCTGTGTGTTCACACAAGGAAGCAGTGGATTATCTAACAATTCTTTCCCTAATCCTACTGCTAACCCTTGTACCCCCTTCATGCCGATCATCTCCTTCAGCTCCGTGAGTCGAAGACGTCCGAGCGGCTTGGTGAGGACGTCCGCGAGTTGCCGACCTGTTTCGACGAACTCGATGACGATCTGTCCTCTATCGACACAGTCCCTGAGGAAGTAGAACTTCACGTCGATGTGTTTGCTCCGGTCGTGCAGAACCGGATTCTTCGCGAGAGCGATGGTGGGCTGGTTATCCACCATCAGTGTTGGTGGTTGAGCTTCCGCACCGGTCAGCTCGCCCAGCAGCCGGCGTAGCCACACAACTTGGCACGCCGCTGTGGCCGCCGCTACGTATTCTGCCTCGCACGTAGACAACGCCACCACCTTCTGATTCAGCGACAACCATGAAATTGGAGCCGACCCGAAAAAGACGAGCATGCCAGAGGTGCTCCATCGTCCGTCGATGTCTCCCGCCATATCTGCATCGCTGAACACAGTGAGCTACAGCCTATTCCTGCCAATCTTGGGAAAGATGATCCCCTGATCCATCATCCCCTTGACGTAGCGCAGTAGCCGCTTCACCGTAGCCCAGTGATCCTCCATGAAGCGACTGACATAGCCCACGGCGAACGCAATGTTCGGCCTCGTGTGGACTAGATAGCGTAGACCGCCGACGATGCTCCAGTAGAGTGTTGCATCCACCTTCACCGTGGTGCTAGCCTTTGTCAGCTTTAGCCGCTCCTCCATCGAAGTCACGCATGGCTTGCACTCAGCCATGCCGCTCCTCTCCAACAGTTTCGAGGCATACACGCTCTGACCGAGCGTGAGTTCCTCTTTCCCCTGCCTCACCTCGATGTCGAGGTAGTAGAAGAGTGCGCCGAGATCGCTCATTCAAAAATGAGCCGCCATCTCGCGCTTGAAGCTGTCAATGTCCTCCGCACATGCGCCGATGACGATCAAATCGTCCACATACACGCCGACGATGAGCTCCTCCTTCCCCTGTCATCACGTGTAGAGCGCGTGCTCGGTTGCGCACCGTTGAAACCCAAGCTCGCCCAGCGTGGTATCAAGCTTGGCATTCCACGCTTGCGGGGCCTGCCACATCCCGTAGAGCGCTTTGCGCAGTCGGAGCACCCTGTTCTCCTCTCCCTTGACGGCGAAACCTAGAGGTTGCCTGACGAAGACCATCTCCGCCAGTTCGCCATTGAGGAAGGTCGATTTAACGTCCAGGTGATGGACGTGCCAATCCTTTGCTGCTGCCAAAGCTAGTAGCAAACAGACAGACTCCATGCGTGCTACTAGCGCAAAGACTTCCTCAAAGTTGATGCCCTCGCACTGAACAAAGCCTCGGGCGACGAGGCGCGCCTTGTGCTTGACAATAGCGTCGAGCTCGTCCCGCCTGACCTTGTACACCCACTTCAGGCTGATCAGACGACATCCTGGAGGTGGATCGATGAGCTCCCAAGTCTCGTTTTTCTCGATCGCCTTCATCTCCTCCAGCATCGCCCGTCGCTAGTTTCCATTGTGCTTGGCCAGCGCGAACGTGGGTGATTCCTCTGCACTAACGAGCAACAGCTCTGGGTCATTGAGCAGCCTACCCGCCAGGCCTAAGGGCCCTGTGCTGCCGACGATGTCATCCAGCCTACGGAACTGCACCTCCTCACCTTCATGGAAGGCATCCATGAACTCAGTGATGTTACTTGGAGGTGAGGCGAACTCGATCGGCGTCGATGGAGTTCCCTGTTCCGTCGAAGTGCTCGGCACAGCACCTAGAGTGCTCAACACCCTGGTTGCAGTGCTCGGCACTACTTCTGGACAGCTCGTCACAACTCCTATAGTGCTCGGCACCACGGTAGGAGTGCTCAGCCTCAGTCTTGGAGTGGTCGGCACCATAGCAAGACCTCTTGGCTCCGCCATGGGAGTGCTCGGCACCCGTCCTAGAGTGGTCGTCACAACTGTAGAACCTCCCGACACCACTCCTGACGTGCTTGGCATCCCTCCCGAAGTGCTCAGCACTGCCCCAGGAGTGCCCGGCTCTGCCGCTGGAGTGCTCGGCACCTCGTCCCCAGCGTCTCCACCACCATGGATGACCAGGTGCTCGACGACGAAGGTGCTGGTGAAGCCGCCAGCTTCCCCCGTGCTTGGACTGTTCTAGTCCCAAGCCGCCTTCTCGTCGAACACGACGCCGCGCGAGACAAGTACCTTGTCTCCGTGTGGGTCATAGAGCCGGTACGCCTTGGTACCCTCCGCGTAGCCTAGGAACACCATTGGTGTGCTCCTGTCCTCCAGCTTGGTGAGGTTTGGCTTCGTCTTCCTGACGTGGCCGATGCAGCCGAATGTTTGGAGGAAGGACACGCTCGGCTTGCGTCCATGCCAAGCTTCGAATGGTGTCTTGCCCATCAGGGCTTTGGTCGGAGCGTGGTTGAGGATGAACACCGTCATGGTCATCGCCTCCCCCTAGAACATTGCCGGCATGCCTTTGGCCTTCATCATGGATCGGGCCATGCCGACCACCGTCTGGTTTCGTCGCTCCACCACGCTATTCTGTTGTGGCGACTGCGGCGTGGTGTGGTGTCGCACCACACCCTGATCCACGCAGTATGCAGCGAACTCTACCAAAGTGAATTTGCCGCCGCGATCAGTCCTCAGCACGCGGAGCTTCTTGCCGCTCTCGGCCTCCGCGCGCATCTTAAACTTCTTGATCACCGTCGCCGCTTCGTCCTTGCTCGCCGGAGCACTCGCGCCACCACGCGGATCCTCCGTCGACGTGGATAGGTGGGATTAGTACATTGTTGAACGTGCCGTCGCCTTCTACTTTTGCGCGTAGGTCCGGAGGTCCATGTTGGTCTAGTAGACGCGTCATTGTGGGCCTCAGTAGGCCGGCGTGGTCGGGTGGTGCCGGTCGGGGCGAGGTATTCCGGGGTGCTTTGTGCAAAACTCGAGACTAGTGGAAGACAAGCGCCTCCGTAAGTGTGTTATTTCGGACGGTTCTGTCACACATATGTCCCTAAGGGTATATTTAACTTACTCGCGTGAGCTCCCACTTCCATGCATTTTCGGTGTTCATGTTGGTTTTCAGTTGGACTCACTGAGGAGCTTCAGAGTGTAGTAGTGTCATGATATATAGAGGGCGCTGCGCGGTTAGGGGACAGCCTCCGCAACCGTAAAAGATGCTGAACCAAAAAAGATGAAACAGTTTTTTTCTAAAAAAAAGTAGTACAACCGAACTAAAAAGCCAAAGTTTATGAAACAAAGCATCAACGGAGAAAAATCGATTGAATCCGCTGTGCTAAATACAAGTTTGTAAAAGAACTTTTTTATTACTAATAATATTATAATTGGGAGTAATTAGTATAATGCAAAAACACGATGCCATGAATTCAGAAAAAAAGTGCTATCTTAATGATTGACCATCCTTTTATTACTAATATTATCCTTTAGGGCAGTCTCAACCTGGAGCTACACGTAGTTTCCATAGCATTTAATAGACTGCCGTGTCAGCAAAAAAAAAAAAAAAAAAAAAAAACTGACGTGGCAGATGAATTAACGATGGAAGAGAGGAAAAGAGGAGGAAACCATTTCTCATGGGAGAAACGATCTCGGCTCTTGCTCCCATGACCGAAGACGCGAGCGAAATAGCGTTGGGGCGAAGCGATGGTTTCCCCTTTCGAGCTGGGTGGGGTCCATGACTTCTTCCTCAGGTGTTCACCATCGGCAAGGGCAATAAGCCGTGGGTGAGCCTGCCTATAATGCAGGATGGTCAACACTAACAATTAGTCTTTGCTTGCCCAGCGAATCATATCCTTCAGCTATGATGAATCATCAATCATTCTTGCTCTTTTTTTTTAATTACACAGTAACTCAGCCCTATAATGCACGCACGCAGATCGTACCTTATGTCGAATACTAGGTCAACGAATTCTTGAGATTTGACGAAATCACCGCCGACGCTTCGTTGTCAGATCGTACCTTATGTCGAATACTGGGTCAACGAATTCTTGAGATTTGACGAAATCACCGCCGACGTTTCGTTGTCGATGTAGTACGGATGATGCAGGTGATCTTTTTTATAAGATTTACTGCAGAATCCTTTTTAAGTTGCGTGTATTATATTTGTCATTTTACAACAGCAGCAAGTTACCTGAATCTAGCGGTGAGCTGAATCACGTTCGGTATTTGAACCTCATCAAGACATCATCGGTTTCTGAATTTCCGAGGTCGTTATGTACTCTTTACCTCTTATTACAGTTTCTTCGGTTAAATAACAAAGTCAAAAGCTTGCCTCATAAAACTCTTGCAATTTAAGGAAGCTACGGCATGTTGAAGGCACCTCGGCGTACGTGGATCACATACTTGAGTTGCCTGGAGAATTTCTTCGCCAAATTTCCAATATTGGCAAGCTTTCCAATATATCAAGGAGTACTACGTACATGATAGCTTTATGTGCTTACACATCTCGATTCTCCAATCTACTACTATCTACTAGTTTAAATTTAAATCAATTCTCCTATACCTCAATCTATCTACGAGTACAGTAATATAAATGCTAATACTATTTACTTAAAGACATAAATGCTAATATAAATCTCGGTAGCTACTTCTATAAATGCTAATACTATTTATTTGGAGACATAAATACTAATATTATTTACTGTAAACTTCGTCGAACTTTACCTAGTTTAAGTGGCATGTTTTTCATAATTATATTCTTTTCTGGACGGAAACAGTGAGTACCAGTGACTTGACATCTCTGTGTTGTTGCGCTAGTGGCACTTGATTACCTTGTCCAGCACCACCACGCCGCTGGTCCCTGCAGGCGCCACCGGTAGCTTCAGCGGGCAGGTCACGGCCAGCTTGTACCTGCCGACATGGACAGGTCTGTACGTGAGCTCCCCGGAGAGCTTCAGCTCTAACGATTCCAGCTGCCCTGCCGTGCTCTCCTTGACCAGCTCTGCCACGCCGTCGCTCCCCAGCAGCAGCGCGGCCGTCCTCTCGCCGACGGCGGCCAGCCGAAGCTCGTCGCTCTCCTCGGGCTTAACCGAGCGCCCCGCCGCCGCCAGCCGCGCGCCGTCGAAGCGTTGCCCCGCGAAGCAGAGGTCGACGTCGAGCGGCGCGGCGCGCATGGCCTAGTTGGGGTTGTGCATGGAGACGGAGGGCGACAGGTCGTACGCCAGCGCCGTGCCGTTGGGTCCTCCGGCGAGGCCAAAGCGGGCGACGGTCGCGTCCTTCACGGTGACACGCACAGGGTAGCGGACGCCGTAGGCAAGAACCAGCATCACCACGACGAGCAGGATGAGCTGCACGGTGCAGGTGCAGCAGAGCGTGCGACAGCAGTATTTTTTGTTGTCTCCCTCGTCCAGCAGCATCTTTTTGTAGATCGATCGAGCACCAGAACTTTTCTTCTCTTCTTCTCTTTTATTTTAATAAGAACACAATTGATGATTGATCCTAGCCCGCCCTAGCTCGAGGATATGATTCGCTGAGGCTGAAACGCGCGATTCCCTTCCTGCCGCCGCCTGCGTTTTTGTAGCTGCTCTTCGGCTCAGCTACGCTTTCGTTCTGACGCGTGGAGTGCACCTCGCCCTGGCGCTACTACATCAGGCCGTCCGTCCCCCGTGTCGTGCTGCGCCGCTCCGACGCGTCGGCCGTCACATGCATCTTCCTTTCACCGCCCGAACACGACGACTTGAGTCTAATCTAACGAAAGAAAAAGGAAAAATCGATCGTCCCTCAGTCGTTGCCTCCTCCGCTGCTCGGCTTCCGTGTTCCGCTCCACCGCCGGCCTCCTCCAAGCCAAGCGCTTCGGCTGCATGCCAACACCAGCGGCGGTGGTGGTGGGGCCCGTCATCGCGCCGGCATACCTCCATGTCTCAGCGGCGGTGGCGGCGCTACCAACCTGGCGTCCTGCATCGACCTCGGCCTCTACCGCCATCGCAACCCGGGGTTCCTCCAAGTCCACCTCGCCACTGTCCTCGAATGCCACGCCCGCCATCCCCAAGTACCTCGCCACCCTCCTGACACCGAGAGGGCGAGATGTCCGTCTCCCCTCCTTTTCCATCTCGATCTGTGTCCGATCTCCACCTTCTTCTCAATTTCGATACGATTGTTACGCGCGACGCGATCAGGCAGTTGTTGTTGGAGGCACGCCGCAGCCGCGCAGCGTCTCCATGAGTGCGCAGCTGGGGATCTTCGTGAGCCGTTTCCTCTCTGCCGCCCTGCCGGTACCAACCTGTCAATGCGTCCTAGGCCTACATGGGCGGTGCAGCAGCGAGCCACTCGGTGGCGACGACGGGGTAGCAAAGTGGCATGGCGGCGCAGCTAGCGCTACGCCAACCAGTGGATTCAAGATTTGGTTCCCAGAGTATGCCTACTTTTGATTTTGTTTCCCCTGCATAATGCATATATTGGACTCCATACTATACAATATTTAGTTATTAATGTATATATTTACACTGCATACTGCTCTGCTTTTCTTACAAATGATTCACTCATGTGGGCCGTATACAATCCTTTTCATGAAAGAGTTCAGTTGTGTATGTTGTAGTCAGTATGTATATATATTTACTGACATCTGTGTTTTGTTACCATGTTTCATGACCAATATATACACACACACACACACACACACATGTATATTACCAGTTTGTGATTTGGAGATTAACCTGTAGCAGCGCTCAATATGTGGATACTTCTCCTATGTTAGGATAAGGATTATCCAGGTAAGATGAAATAAGCAAGTGCATTGAAATTAACCCTCCTATGTAAAGGCCCACTTGCAAAGGTCCTTCTCTTTCATTTCTTTTACATTACCAGTCATATAGGCCTGATTAATCTTGTACCTTCCAAGTTGCTCTGTTGAATGGTTAGAGTTGGGTTAAGAACTTCTTATCAGGACCTGTCATTTTTCTTCATATTTACAGGTGGTAGTATGTTTTAATCTTGAAACATATACTTTGTAGATTCCCAAATATACGTAGCTAGGCGAGTTAGAAAAACATGTCAATACCCATTTTTCATTCCATGCGCCAATGAACGATGTTTATTTTACCTTTCATGTTTATCTTAGGTATGAATTTTTCAGCTGTTGTTTCCCTTTCGCCTTCTATTAAAAACGTGATCATATGAAAAAAGATGCCTCTATGCCTACCTCGGCAAGGCCACATGTGCTCAGGGAAGGCCTACTTGAAAAACCGTCCCTAGTCATCATGTATGTAATGTCGTATTTTCCTGTCATGGTTCCAACGGTTTCTTATGTTTACTTTTCCTTTTCATTTATTGAACAAATTACAATTTTAGAATAATTTACATGAAAACCATATAGCACTTTGTAATCATAATAATCAAACTACATTCTGTTGAAGTTTAAATTCACAACAACCAAAGAGGCTTCCCCTGTTTGTCTCAACGTCCCTGACATATCTGTATGTTACGCATAATGCCCTGATAGTCATTATAGCGTTATCCTCCTACAATAAGATGATACATGATATATGCAGATTCTCAATTCTAGCTGAAGCGTTTTTGTTAATCTTGGTAGACAGAAATTGTAGGATTCCATGGCATCATCTTTTGGGATTTGGGTCACTACGAGGCCAGGAGCCCAGGAAGATTCAGAATTCAGCATTTCGAGATGCGATACTTAAACGTAAATTCAGCATTTGAAGATGACATGCCTACGTCAAGGATGGGCAATATTTGCTTTAGGGTCCGTTCGGTTTTCTTGGAATACACCAGGAACAATTTCAGCTCTTTAGAATTAATACAAATTATTGAATCATTCCGGCTATGAATTATTCTAGGGCCCTATTCCTAATCAACCGAACAAGCTTTTATTGGAAAGAATGTTGGCCCTGTTCGCTGGTTGGTGCTGGTGCTGGTTTGGGCTGACTGGTGCTTGTTTTTTGTGAGAGAAAAACACTGTTGGCTGGTTGAATAAGCCTGGCTGAAACCAACGAGCGAACAGGTTGTATTCTTGACTGTATTTCTTGCCGGTCCATTTGTACATGTTTATTATGCACCTCCCACTTAATCTTTCCTTGATAATGACACCATGTTCAATTTTTTTTAGGTATAACCAATAAAATTGTACTGAAAAGTTTTTTTTTGTTTTGCCTATATGAGAAAGGTCGATTACTATTATAGTCGAACATTTATTGTCTATAGTCACTTTGTATTCTACTACACAGTACTCAAAACTGTGAGTAAAATTTATGAGACAAATTGGAAAACGTATAGGTGGCTAAAACCAACAAGCACATGTCGCTACGGCCAACATGAGAAGATCATAGCATGCCAGAATAGGCTGGCAAATAATCTAACGCATGCGCCAGCAGCATGCATACATGGCGTCCATACGTAAAAATCAAAAGAACAGATCTATATAGTGGGTGCGCGGCGAAGCGCGCGTGCCGTCGTAGTAGGTCACACGCGCTCCGCTGCGCGCGCAGACGTGATGGGAGACTGGTTCGCCGTGGAACTTGTTCAGTCTGTTTGCGCACAGTTTGATGATGGTTGTAGAGGCTCGAAATCCTTTGGCGTGGGATGAATTCACAGGTCTAATTATAGCATATTGAAAGCACAATTACACTGTACAAAAGCATGACATGTCATTTTAGGCTGTGGAACCCAAAATGAAGGACAAATAATACAGGCAATATTAACTTGGCAACTGCGGTTCACACAGGTACAATTATAACGTCTAAAAAAAAAAGGTACAATTATAACAATGCAAATCACTATAGGGCTAGAATCACATTGCTTCAGTAGTGTTTTAGTTACACAATGAATATTAGTACAACAATGCACTAATCAGTGCAAGCTAGTATAATTAAGCATAAAAGTAGATGCCACTGCCATCTGAAGTATTATAATATAAACAATCCACTAATTTTGGTACAATGAAGGCAACAATCTGTAAGTCATCTTTGATTGTTGTGGATATAATCTAACTGGAACATACAATTTACATAGTATTGTAAATCATCAGTTCATCAACAATTATAGCAACCTGAAAGGTCATACCTGAAAACATCAAAGACATTGTTTTTGAAAATAAGGGAGAAAAATATATGATCAAACATTAAGAGTGAAGGTAAAAATTTCTAAAGTACTGGATGAACCTAGCGAACAAAGAAGCTTTGAATTGAACAACATGGATGTATTTTTTTAGGAGGTGTAATAACATAATGTGAAGTTAACTTGGAAACAGAGTTTTTTTTTTCAGCACAGAATATATTTTTTTTTCATTCTTACAAATCTTTAGAGTTTCAGAGCCTTAGACAACATGTTCAGACTTCAGAGTTTCATAGCCTTAGACAACATGTTCAGACTTCAGAGTTTCAAAGCCTAAGATATAGAGAAAATAAAAGATTGTATTAGTATAAATATAGAGCAAAGGCACCACATGTTCAATCTGAAAATGACTAAATCAAACTTACATTCATGTGCCTGTAATTATGTGCTACATAACAGCGTCCTACCATGATATTCAAGTTTTTTTTTAAAAAAAATATAACTTAATAGCTAATACCAACATAAGAAACCTGGTAATGGATAGATTAGTACTGGCCAAACAAATTCATAGACCATACATATGGTGAACACTGCAAATCCATAGACCATACATATGGTGAACACTGCAAATCCATAGAGTTTTCTCAGGTAGAGGTTCGGTATAGTTGAATATGCATATAGAAAATACAACTAAAGCAAGCAAATGGTTTTATTGAAGTATATAGCAGAGTAAAGCAATAAACATACTTATGAAAATGAGGCGGGATGGACTTGATCCCATATACACTTGTATGGGCAGTGGAGTCTATATCAATTAAAGCTGGTCAACAGTTGAGTTCGATGGTCAAGCATTGACAACCTACAAATATTTGAAGTGGTACAGAGTCACTTCTTTTAGCAAGGGCATGGACATTGTTATGTATCCTTCCATTGCTTTATTCTGTGAGAGCAGTAGTACCTAGCCAGCAGACCTATATATATATATAACATAATGAACACTTGTGTATTTCTCAGCAGTGTCGTCACAGCTAAATAGTTATAGATTGCATTGACACCAAAGAGAAATTTCTTGGCAACGCATGCATAGCCTAAAATGCTCTATGAAGAAAAGAAGCAACAGCAGCAACAACAACAACAACAAAGCATTTAAGTCCCAAATAAGTTGGGGTAAGCTAGAGTTGAAACCCAGCAGAAACAATTAAGGTTCAGGCACGTGAATAGCTATCTTTCAAGCACTCCTATCTAAGGCTAAGTCTTTGGGTATATTCTATCCTTTCAAGTCTACTTTTATTGTCTCTACCTAAGTCAACTTCGATCTTCCTCTGTCTCTCTTCACGTTACTATCCTGGCTTAGAATTCAACTACGCACCGGTGCCTCTGGAGGTCTCCGTTGGACATGTCCAAAACATCTCAACCGGTGTTGGACAAGCTTTTCTTCAATTGGTGCTACCCCTAATCTATCACGTATATCATCGTTCCGAACTCGATCCCTTCTTGTATGACCGCAAATCCAACGCAACATACGCATTTCCGCGACACTTATTTGTTGAACATGTCGTCTTTTCGTAGGCCAACATTCTACACCATACAACATAGCAGGTCTAATCGCCGTCCTATAAAACTTGCCCTTTAGCTTCTGTGGTACCCTTTTGTCACATAGGACACCAGATGCTTGCCGTCACTTCATCTATCCTGCTTTGATTCTATGGCTAACATCTTCATCAATATCCCCGTCTTTCTGTAGCATTGATCCTAAATATCGAAATGTATCATTCCTAGGCACTACTAAAAGCTCTAGTTTGGTTTTGGTTAATTGATGAAACCCTAAGTGCTAACCTAGTTTATCAAAGTGATCATGAGATAGGTAGCATGTACTATTCTAAGTGATGAAGCAATGACAAAGATCATGACAATGGTGATGGCATGGTTATGATCAAAGGCTTGAACCTGGAAAAGAAGCAAGAGAAAAACAAAAGGCTCAAGGCAAAGATATAAAATATAGGAGCCATTTTGTTTTAGTGATCAAGACACTTAGTGAGTGTGATCACATTTAGGATAGATAGCCGTACTATTAAGAGGAGTGAAACTCGTATCGAAATGCGGTTATCAAAGTGCCACTAGATGCTCTAATTCATTGCACATGCATTTCAGATCTAGTGGAGTGCTAACACCCTTGATAATATTTGTGAAAATATGCTAACACATGTGCACAAGGTGATACACTTGGTGGTTGGCACATTTGAGCAAGGGTGAAGGAGTTAGAGATGATAGAGGGTCAGTCTCACTGTTTTACAACTGACCGGACGCTGGTCTCAGGGGGACCGGCGCGTCCGGTCAGGCGTGGCAGTGATTACCTGGCGGCAGTCATGTGACCGGATGCTTGAAGGCTGTGTCCGGTCAGAGCTGATGTAGCTGCACAGATGTCAGAGTAACCGACCGGACTCTAGATGTGTCCGGTCAAGGTCGAGTTTTGTCGTCTTTGGGAGCTTACTGGAAATGATCGGACTCTAGGTGTTCGGCGTTCGGTCACTTATGGCAGAGCGTCCGGTCATGTCATGACCGTTGAGATCAGACGACTCCTGTTGAACGCGGGATGACACGTGGCCGACATCGGGCGACCGGACGCTGAGCCCTGCATTCGGTCAATAGGACCGGAGCGTCCGGTCACCCCGATCAGTGCCCAGTAAAGGGGTACAACGGCTCTATTTTATGGGGGCTTCTATTTAAGCCCCATGGCCAGCTCAAGCTCACTCTCTTGCACATTTTCATTAAGATAGCAACCTTGTGAGCTTAGCCAAAGCACTCCCACTCATCTCCATTATTGATCCATCATCTTTGTGAGATTGGGAAAGAATCCAAGTGCATGGCTTGAGTGATTGCATCTAGAGGCACTTGGTATTCGTGTTGCGCTGTGGATTTCGCTTGTTACTCTTGGTGGTTGCCACCACCTAGACGGCTTGGTGCAGCGGTGGAGGATCGGCACGAGTTGGTGATTGTTTGTGGCCGCCTTCGGTGATTGTGAGGGGAGTTGTACCTTTCTCGGCGGAGTGCCGAAAGGTAACTCTAGTAAATTGCTCGTGTCATTGAGATACCTCACTTGTGGGTAGGTTTTTGTGGTGTCCAATCGTGTGGACGAGGTTAGTGAAACACCTCTTAGCCGGTGAACCACCAAGTGTTGGTCGACACAACGGGAACGTAGCGTGTTGGCAAGCACGTGAACCTCGGAAGAAAAATTGGTTGTCTCTTGCCCTTTGGTATTCTCCCGGTGATTGAATTAGTATTCATCTTGTGATTGGTTCACTTCTCTACACGGTGGTATAATCACCCTACTCACTCATTTATATTCTTGCAAACTAGTTGTGGCAAGCTCTTTAGTGTAATTAGAATTAAGAGCTTGCTTTGTTATTTTAAGTTCATCTAGTGGAGCTCTTTAGAGTAGCAAGTTTGAGAGCTCTTAGTGAGTAGTAACTTTGCAAGTTGTGTGCCTAGTAATTATTGCAACTAGAATTGTTGGATAGGTGGCTTGCAACCCTTGTAGAGCTAGAGCAAGTTTGCATTTCGCTATTTGTCATACTAATCAAATTGCTCTAGTTGATTTGTAGATTTTTAAATAGGCTATTCACCCATTCCCTCCAGCCATATTAGGACCTTTCAAGTGGTATTAGAGCCGTGGTCACCTTTTGATTGAAGGCTTAACAACCTCGGTGTCAAATTATGGCTCAAGTTGTGTTCAACCATGTGGGGGGCAAACCATCGTTCTTTGATGGCACATGCTATGATTATTGGAAGAAAAAGATGAGGATGTATCTTGGTTCAATCAATGATCAAGTATGGGAAGTGACCGAGAATGATTATGCTATCATCGATCCCGATGATCCCACCAACCAAGATAAGGTCAACAAGCAATGCAATACAATGGCTCTCAACACCATATACAATGCCATTGATTCCAAGGTGTTTGAGCAAATCAAGGATTGTGAAAGAGCAAATGAGGTGTGGAAAAGATTGGAAGAAACATATGAGGGCACACCGGCGGTGAAGAGTGCCAAGTTGTATATCCTTAAGGACAAGTTGATAAGTTTCAAGATGAAGGATGATGAGAGCATTCCGGAGATGTTCCATCGATTGCAAGTCATTGTCAATGATTTGAAGGTATTGGGAGAGAAGATCAAGGATGATGATGTCTCTCATCGGTTCTTGATGTGCCTACCTCCAAGATTTGAGATGTTGAGATTGCTCATCATAAGAGAAGGATTGAAGGAGATTAGCCCCAACCAAGTACTAGGTGATGTCATGACACAAGAGACATACCGTGTGGAAAGGGAAGGGGATGACAAGGAGGACAAGGAAGAAGAGGACAAGAAGAAGAAGAGTGTAGCATTTAAGGCTAGCTCATCATCATCCAAGAACAAGGGCAAGTCTAAGAAAGAATCAAGTGATGATGATGATCTTAGTGACATTGATGATGAAGCCATGGCTCTATTTGTGCGCAAGATGGGCAAATTCATGAAGAAGAAGGGCTATTGTGTAAGAAAGAGAAGAGATCACACCAAGAGCAAAGAGTATGTGAGAAGATGCTATAATTGCAAGAGCCACTGTGACAGAATCGCCCAATTTATACAAGATCAAGTACGGCTGTCCCCGCTTAATACGTTGACACGTGTATACTCTCACTTATATAAACCCGGTGGTCCGTCGAGTGTCACGTAGGACCTCGGTAAATCAACATCACAACCAAGATCGCGTGATTAAGCAAATACACATCACATACGTAGAGTTGCAGCGGAAATAATATTACAAATGGTTTCACAAATAATAGTATAAGTTTGGGTTTCAAAACCGATTAGTGAAAACAACATTTGCTTTCAAAGGATTACATTAATATAAGTTCCAGATACATTGCTAGCATAAGTGACATCCTCAGACAAAAGCATGTAGATGACAAGTAAATATAGAATCACCGAGCCCACCAGCGGTTAACCACCATCTTCAGCAGGCCAAAACCTCACCTGCAACATGGTGGGATAAACCCTGAGTACTCGAATGTACTCAGCTAGACTTACCCGTCATAACCAGAAATAAAATTAACTCCAAGGAGTATGCAAGGCTTTATAAGTGGAGGTAGCTTGACAACATTTTGCATAAAAAGCGATTAACTCAATTATACAATTATAATTCTGTCATCAAGTTAATTATAACTATCCATCTCTAGATTAACAACTATCATGTGCCAACCATGTGGTATATCTTTTTAGAGCATACAATAGTAACCATAGCAGGTGTAGTAATTCCATATTTATCCGAACCATCAACTTCCATAATACAATTACTACGATGTTGGGACTAGCCAAGTTTCTCACTATCCGGGAGAGACGGCGATTCGAATCGATTTCAACCAGCTGGGAATTTATTCCTAACACAAACCCAGGCAGACCCGATCAACGGTCACCTTAGGTCACCTTTGGTACAACTCAGGTACACATTTCGTGGGTCCGTACCGCGCCACACAATCTGGGACACCAAATGCTAGGACATTCAGGCCTAGCCTACCCTTGGGCTCAGTCTGATCGCCCCCCGCAAGGAGCACACAACAGAACGGGGCTCGGCCTGAGTTGAGCTACTCGGCTTCATGGTCGGAACGAGTTATCTGGATAGCTAAGTGATAGGCATGCGTTCAATCTTGTTAGAAGCGCCAACAACGGTACGGTCCTTAATTGGCACAGATGGAATCACATGAGTCAACCTACGTATAGACTCCACCCGGCCTTGATTTTCTTTTACCCCATGGTTCTGTTCCACGATAGCAAATATAGCCAACCGTGCTCCGGTATCCACCTACATCTCGCAGGTGACAGGAAATCACCCGACTTCTACCGGTCTAAGCAGGGCAAAGCATATACTCGATCCTGGACCTATATCGGGTTAGAGGTGGTATTTCTGGACAAGGAATTTATATGCATCAAGTGGTTCCAATCAACTCTTATAACATAATGCATCAATCATGAGATCTTGAGTAATATTTGTAAAATACTGGGAGACTTAGAATGCTCCGGGGCTTGCCTAGAATCCAACACAAGTCAGTTCAGTTAGCTTGCACTGACTTGGTGACATCTCCGGTCCTAGCACTTGCTTAGTCCTTCCATCTTCGGGATAGATCCACCAAACCCAATCTTCGAGTTCAGCTCCACATCACATCCTTTACGTGGTTCATCTAGCGTACCTAAATGAGATGCAAGATGCATGCGTATGAATGGTAACACAAGATGCCTCACATAAGCATTCAAGACCAACACAAGATTATGCAAAACATAGACACCAATAGCTATTTAACTAACATCACACAACTAACCATAGAGAGCAAGTACATCAAGCATGACACAAGTTAAACAAGGTCACAAGTATCATAACTTGACCATCAATAAGGGCATAAGCCACACTTAGCAACATATAGAGTAAACAACCACAACTAGCATATGTCTATTTCTAGACTGGAAACAACAGCTTCATGTTAGGATCATAACTAGAGTTATACAAATCCAATAGCCATGCAATAAGAAATTTTGGCAAGCTTATGAAATTTTCTACAATTCATCTTTAATCATATTAGCATGATTCTCAAGTTAACTAAGTCAAATATACTCATTTACAGAAACTGGTCCACAATTGACAGAGAACAGTCATTTCTGACACCCAACTTTAAACAGGCATAACTCACAAACTACTTGGCCAAATGACACCAAATTTTAACAGCAGATATATACATGAATTATATACAACTTCCTTATTATCATCTAGGTGTGATTCAAATCCTAACTAAATCAAACACTAGCATCTTTCAGATCTGCTCCGAATACAATCAAAACTTGACAGAAGACTTAAAAGTCATGTAACTCCTAAACTATCAGTCCTATGGTCTTACAATTTGAACACAAGCAATATTATGAAATTTTCTACAACTTTTGTATTTACTACAACCATAGCAAACATCATTTACACCACAAAAATGATTGCATAAGCAAAACTGCAAATGCAGCCCAACAGCAGTGGTATAGAAAACTGATAGAAACTTCAGAGAAACATAACTGGAGTTCTAGACCTCCAACAAACATGAACCATAACTTTTTGAAAACTTAGGAAGTTACCTACAACTTTTTTATTCTCAAATTAAGATGATTCTACAGTTAGAAGGGTCAATTAATCCAATAATTACACCTCTGCCCAAAACATAGACAGAAACTGACATGCCACTTTAAACAGCTATAAATGGAGTTATACATGTCCAATAAATGTGGTTATAGACTTTTTAGAAATATTAGCAAATTCTAAACAACTTTGTTGTAAACACCTAAAGCTAATTCTACTACTAAGAAGGCCCCACAATAAGAACAAGGAAACCCTCTCTGGTTTTGGGCAGAAACAGCCACAGAGATTTAAGCAAGTATAACTCAAGATCTACTTAGGCAAAAATCATGATATTTAACTTTTTGGAAAGCTTAAGAAAAGTACCACAACTCATGTATTTTCACCAAGTCATGATTCATAACTTAACTGAGCCAATTAATTCAAACATGCAGAACTGTTCAGAGTAGAAGCAAAGCAATACAGGGCATTTGTTATTTTTATAACTCTTAAACTATAAATCCTAAACTCCTGAAATTTTTACCAGACAACAACAATCACCTTAGTAGCACTCCACAAAAATTTCACATTTATTTGAGCATAAAAACTGCAGTTATGAAAAAGGGAAGACATGGCAAGTATTAAGAACCTAGCTGCATAAATCTATTTTTACAGCAAAATATTTAAACTAAAACATGCCATGTTATAGATCTACTGCATAGACAATTTCACAAGGCTTCCAAAAAGTCCTCATTTACTATTTTAAGATTTTTCTACAAGTTACTACGAATTTTCAAAGTGGAGCATTCAAATCTGCAAAAAATCAGAGAAAGGAAATTTAAATCTTGCATCGAGGTCCCTGCAGTAAACATAAATTAAACTCCAGCGAAA
Organism: Miscanthus floridulus; assembly: GCF_019320115.1. Taxonomy (NCBI): domain Eukaryota; kingdom Viridiplantae; phylum Streptophyta; class Magnoliopsida; order Poales; family Poaceae; genus Miscanthus; species Miscanthus floridulus. Next base: position 6,235,040 of record NC_089596.1, read on the forward strand.
CGGTCCTCATGAGCACTATTCACGTGAGTCACAACTTCTTTACTTAACCCCCTCCCTTCTTCCTTATTCGAGCGTGAGGTCCTTGGCCTTCTTCATCCGGCCGGAAGCAGAGCAGTTCGCCGGCGCTCGCGTTTCCGGTCGCCATGGTGCTCGCCGGAGGCAAAGGATGGGTGGAGGAGCACCAAGGGACCACAGCGAACCCACGGGGCTATTTTACATGGCCCGAATTGGGCCAGGGCGGCCTAGCCACGGCAGCGACGAGCTCGGGCACTCCTCGGCCATGGCGGCGTCCGCGCACGACCGGTCGTGCAGCGGCGAGGCTAAGAGGCGGTGGCGGTAGACGGCATGAGCATGGAGCTAGGCATGGGGAGGCCGAGGGGCAGCAGCACCTATAGCAGCAGCGGCAGCTCGAGCTTTGCCGCCTGGCAATGGCGGCCATGGCCGCAGCTCGGCGCAGAGCGGCTGGCGAAGCGAGGAGCAGCAGCGCGAGAGAGAGGGAGGCATGGGGCAGCTCTGGCGCACGGTTTTGGAGGAGCAGAGGGCGAGGTGGCGCGTGGCCAGAGGTGGGACGCGTGGCAGCAGCAGGGGCGCATGGCGGCCACGTTCACAACACGCGTCGCCGTTCGGGCATTTCCCCGAGCACGTGGTAGGCGTCGGTGTGGGCAAGGTGGGCGCCAGATTGGGCCAGATCTGGGCCGATTTAGACCTTGGGCCCAAAACAAAGTTTGAAGCCCGCGAACTGCTCTACATTTTCTATTTAAAGTGTACAGTCATTAGAGTTGTAGATTAGCGGTTAATCAAGTCCAAAGTTGACACTGTCAACGTGTTGACAGCGGTTAAGTAAACGCAAAAATTGATCGTCCAACCAAATTCAAACTAGTGCTATGTTTTTGCACGCTCTTCTCCACAACGTATACTCCAACTTTTATCTTTGGACCAAATTGAGTTGCTTAACGAATACACGAGAACGCGACATGCCAACGCCGATGACGATGAATTCCTTAGAATAATTCTAAGTCTGAAAACAGCCGCTGATTCAATCTTCGAGCCTCTGTTTGACTTATTTCCAAGTTGATCTAGCTCTTGGTCAAAAAACAAAGTTTGTTATACATAACATGGACTACAACTTTTATTTAGGTTCCACTACCATGGAAACACTCTAAGCTGCAGTTCAAACCATGTCAACGCAGCATCACGATAAAGCTTAAATTACCCTTTTTGATCTATTGGAGAATTTTCTGGCCACTTGCTTAACACGAACCCTTCATAACTTTTGTTCATGAGTGTAAGTAGAGTTATTTGAGTAAGGTTGCAATGTTTGTTTGTCATCACATGTTCTCATTCACCTAATAAAGCAATTTAAACAAGGACATAACTTGTCATTTCATGTGACTTCTCGATTCCAAACTTCATGAAACTTTTCCAATCATCCATGTGGGTGGAAATTGATGTGAGGCACATGAAAGAAGTAGATCCAACATTACTCAAGCATACTTTTTGAAAAGGGCAACATGTAAGCAATGGTGCATGGTCCAAGTTTAAGTGGTGGCTCATTTTTGTAGATTTGATCTTTCACCACTTAACATGTCATGGTTGAGCTCAACTGGTAACAAACACCTAGGGTGTTACAGCCACGATCATGTTGTAGCAAATTGTCCCTACAATAGTAATAATGATGAAGATGAGAAGAAGAAGCATAAGAAAGATAAAAATGAAAAGGAGAAGAGAATGACCATCCAAAAGAAGAAGGGTGAAGGCTATGTAGTCACTTGGGATAGTGATGGTTCCTCAGATGGTGATAGCTCTAGTGATGATGATAAGAAATCTATCAAGAGAGCACTAGCAAGCATCGCCATCAACAAGAAGCTTTCCATCTTCGACACTCCATCAACATGCCTTATGGCAAAGCCTACCAAGGTAAAATATGATGAGAGTGATGATGATGAATATGAAAGTGACTCTTGTAGGAATGAAAATGATGATGATGATGAGGATGAGGAGTACACCAAGGATGAGCTCTTGGACGTGTGTAAGCAAGTGCACGCTTGCAATGAGATGAAGAGAAAAGAGTGCAAAGAATTGTGCAAGAAAGTAAAAATTCTTGAGCAATCCTTTGATGAGCTCAATGCCACTCATGAGAAGCTAATGGAAGCCCATGAGAAGCTTGGCAAAGCTCACTCTAAGCTTGAAAATGCTCGCTCCTCTCTCATTGAGCAAGTCAAAGTGGAGGAAGCCAAAAAGAAGCAAGTGATCATATCATATGATGTGGGACTAACATGTGATCTTATTGATGAATCTATTTTTGTTGCTCCCACTAATACTTCTTGTAGCACTATCACTTCCACTTCACCTTTGAGTGATGGTGTCACTTGTGAAACCTCACTAATGGTGGAAAATAAGACCCTCAAGAAGGAGGTGAATGAGCTCACTCGTGCCTTAGGCAATGCCTATGGTGGAGAAGACCGCTTGCTAAAGTGCTTGGGTAGCCAAAGGTTTTCTCTCAACAAAGAGGGATTAGGCTATACTCCCAAGAAAGGCAAGGCGGCCTTTGTCACTCCCAAAGCTAGCTTTATGAAAGGCAATGGTCGGTTTTGCAATAGATGCAAGCAAGTTGGGCATATAGAGCAAAATTATAAGACTAACAAGAACAAGCTACCTAATGTATCCTCAATCAAATTTGATTTTTGTTACATGCTTTATAAGGGTGCCAACGGTGTAAATGCTAAGTTCATTGGTACACCAATTGTGGGCCCAAAGAAGAAGGTCATTTTGGTACCAAAGACTTTGGTAACTAACCTTTAAGGACCCAAGCAAGTTTAGATACCTAAAAGGAATTGATCTTCTTTTATAGGTCAATTATAAAACCGGAGGAATGCATTGGGTGCTTGATAGTAGGTGCACACAACACATGACCGGTGATCCAAGAATGTTCAATTCAATCAATGAAAACAAGAGCAATGGGTTTGATAGTATCACATTTGGTGACAATAGAAAATGCAAGGTCAAAGGGCTTGGTAAGATTGAAATATCTAATGATTTGAGCATCTCCAATGTGCTACTAGTAGAGAGCTTGAACTTCAACCTTTTGTCAGTAGCTCAATTATGTGATCTTGATTTCAAATGCATATTTGGTGTGGATGATGTAGAGATCATAAGTGTAGATGACTCTAACTTGATATTCAAAGAATTTAGATATGAGAATCTATACTTGGTTGATTTTAATGCTAGAGAAGCTCAATTGCCAACATGTTTGATCACTAAATCTAGCATGAGTTGGTTATGGCATAGAAGGCTTGGCCATGTTGGAATGAAACAATTAAACAAGTTAATCAAGCATGACTTAGTTAGAGGCTTAAAAGATGTCACTTTTGAGAAAGATAAGCTATGTAGTGCATGTCAAGCCAGAAAGCAAGTTGGTAACACACATCCTAAGAAGAGTATGATGAGCACATCTAAGGCATTTGAGTTGATGCACATGAACTTATTTGGACCAACCACATACACTAGCATTGGTGGAAATAAATATAGATTTGTAATTGTGGGTGATTTCACTAGATATACATGGGTCTTCTTTCTTGTTGACAAGAGTGATGTGTTTGCAATATTCAAATCTTTTATCAAGGGTATTCACAATGAGTTTGAAACAACAATCAAGAAAGTTAGAAGTGATAATAGAAGTGAGTTCAAGAACACAAGAATTGATGAGTTGTGTGATGAATTTGGAATTAGACATCAATTCTCCGCCAAGTATACTCCTCAATCAAATGGGTTAGTTGAAAGGAAGAATAAAACTTTGATTGACATGGCAAGATCAATGTTGAGTGAGTACAATGTGAGTCATTCATTTTGGGCCGAAGCAATCAACATGGCTTGCTACTATAGCAACCGACTCTATTGTCACCCCATGATGGAGAAGACACCTTATGAGCTATTGAATGGAAGAAAGCCAAACATAGCATACTTTTGGGTATTTGGTTGTAAATGTTATATATTGAAGAAAGACACTAGATTGAGCAAGTTTAAAAAGAAATGTGATGAAGGTTTCTTGCTTGGTTACTCCACTACTAGCAAGGCTTATAGAGTTTAGAATTTGGCTAGTGATACTCTTGAGGAGGTTCATGATGTGGAGTTTGATGAAACAAATGGTTCCCAAGAAGAAGATGAGAATCTAGATGATGTGAAAGACACTCAATTGGTCAAGGCAATGAGAAACATGGACATTGGTGAGTTAAGGCCTAGAGAGATGATTGATATTGAAGATGACAAGAATCAAGTGCTCTCTAACTCAAATGTGCAAGCTAGTGGTTCTCATGATCAAATCCAAGCAAGCACTAGTGACGGCAATGTGCAAGATCAATAAGAGGCTAATTCATCATCTCAACCAAGTGATCAATCAAATGCTAGCAATCAAGTGCAAGTACTTCAACCAACCAATGTTGCAAGAGATCATCCATTGGACACTATCATTGGTGATATTTCAAGAGGTGTGCAAACAAGATCAAGATTAGCTTCATTTTATGAGCATTTCTTATTTGTGTCATCCATTGAACCTAAGAAGATAGATGAAGGTTTGAGAGATGTTGATTGGGTCAATGCTATGCATGAAGAGCTAAACAACTTTACAAGAAACTAAGTATGGGATTTAGTAGAAAGGCCTAAGAATCATAATGTGATTAAAACCAAGTGGGTCTTTCAGAACAAGCAAGATCAAGATGGGATAGTAATAAGGAACAAAGCAAGATTAGTGGCTCAAAGTTACACTCAAGTTGACGGTCTTGACTTTGAAGAAACATATGCCCCAGTTGCAAGATTGGAAGCAATTAGGATCTTGCTAGCCTATGCTTGTGCCCATAACATCAAGTTGTACCAAATGGATGTGAAGAATGCATTTCTCAATGGGTACATCAATGAGCTTGTGTATGTTGAGCAACCTCCCGGTTTTGAAGATGGAAAGAAACCCAACCATATTTACAAGTTGAGAAAGGCTTTGTATAGATTGAAACAAGCACCAAGAGCATGGTATGAGAGATTGAGGGATTTCCTACTCTCTAAGGGATTCAAGATGGGAAAGGTTGACACCACTCTCTTCACCAAGAAGCTTGAAAATGACTTGTTTATGATGCAAATCTATGTTGATGATATCATATTCGAGTCAACAAATCAAGATTTTTGTGAGGAGTTTGGCAAGATGATGGCAAGTGAGCTTGAAGTGTCTATGATTGGAGAGCTTAGTTACTTCCTTGGTCTTCAAATCAAGCAAATGAAGAATAGCACATTTGTGAGTCAAGCCAAGTATATCAAGAACATGCTCAAGAAGTTTAGAATGGATGATAGTAAAGCCATTAGTACACCAATGGGGACAAGTGGAAGCTTGGATAGTGATGCTAGTAGCAACATGGTGGATCAAAAGATGTATCGGTCTATGATTGGAAGCCTACTCTATGTGACCGCATCAAGACCGGATGTGATGTTTAGTGTATGCATGTGTGCTAGATTTCAAGCCTCACCAAGAGAAAGTTATTTGAAGGCAACTAAAAGGATATTGAGGTACTTGAAGCATACACAATATGTTGGATTATGTTATCCCAAAGGAGTAAGATTTGAGTTGATTGGATATTCAGACTCTGATTATGCGGGATGCAAAGTTGAGAGAAAGAGCACATCGGGCACATGTCAACTATTGGGAAGATCACTTGTATCTTGGTTATCAAAGAAGTAAAATAGTGTAGCACTTTCAACCGCCGAAGCGAAGTATATTTCGGCCGATAGTTGTTGTGCTCAATTACTTTGGATGAAGGCTACTTTGAGTTATTTTGGAATTAGGATCAAGCAAGTGCCATTGCTATGTGACAATGAGAGTACCATCAAACTCACAAACAACATGGTTCAATACTCAAGAACAAAGCATATAGATGTCCGTCATCACTTCATAAGAGATCATCAACAAAGAGAAGACATTTGCATAGAGAGTGTGGGCACCGAAGATCAACTTGCCGACATATTTACCAAGCCATTTGATGAAAAGAGGTTTTGCAAGCTAAGGAATGAATTGAACATACTTGACTTCACAAATATGTGTTGATGCAACCCCATTATATGACATGCCTCTCATTCGAGCAATACAAGGTATAAATTGATTGGCATGACATACATCCTTGCTAAGGATATGATTAGTGCATCTAGACATATTTCACATTTGAATAGGCTCATTCATAAAAATCAAATGAATTTGATGCTTGTATGTTACCACTATTGCTTGTATGTTTGAAATGATCTAGTGGTAGCATATGACATGTTTGTGGACTTGTAAACCTAGTGTTTGATCTGTAAAATGAGCTATAAATGTTTAACTCAACATGGTATAAGATAACCCTTATTTGGAGGTGTGAAGAAACTTGTTCTTGGATCAAACCGAGTTAAATATCTTTTGCAAGCAATCTAGATTGAACCAAATTAAAAAATAATCCTCATTTCACATGGTTTCACCCTAACCTATCTATAATTTGAACATATCTATACTTTAATCCTTTGTGGTCATTGATGACAAAGGGAGAGAGAAACAAAGATAAGTGATAGAGGAAGAAACAGTGTAGAGAGATAAGATATGACAAAGGAAGGGGATCAATTAATTTTGAGCATACAAATAGGGGGAGCAAGCTCATGAACTTGTATGGTACATTTGAATGTGCATTTCATACGTTTGCTTGCATGACACAAGTTTTAAATTTCAATATCCACGCTTGTGTGGTGTGTGCTAGTTGTAGGTTTGAATAATAAAATGTAAAACTAGCATGCATAGGATATCTAATGATTTTATTTCCAAGTATTTACAAGTGGTATCTAGCTATCAAGTGGTATCTAGCTAAAGTAACTAGACTTATGTTCTTCATATAGAAACTAGACCCTTACTTGTAATATAGATCTCATAGGGTATTCTAGTTTTTATGTATGTCTAGTTACTAATAGTGCTAAGAATGGTATAATGGTGCACTCTGATTGGATCACGCTTCAAAGATCCATCTCTTATACCTTAGCATCATTTAGTAGAAATTGTCTCCTATATTTCCTATCTAAGCATATGTGTAAAGCTACAATCCAAACTCTTAGCACATATGTAGGGGGCAATTGCTACCATATAGAGTTCATGAAACTTGTCCATATACTTTACACATGGTAAATATGCTTGGGCAAGCAACATGTATTTAAATGAACATTAATTCATATCTTTGTATAAGGGTTGTCATCAATTACCAAAAAGAGGAGATTGAAAGCTCTAGTTTGATTTTGGTTAATTGATGAAACCCTAAGTGCTAACCTAGTTTATCAAAGTGATCATGAGATAGGTAGCACTATTCCAAGTGATGAAGCAATGACAAAGATCATGACAATGGTGATGGCATGGTTATGATCAAAGGCTTAACCTGGAAAAGAAGAAAGAGAAAAATAAAAGGCTCAAGGCAAAGGTATAAAATATAGGAGTCATTTTGTTTTAGTGATCAAGACACTTAGTGAGTGTGATCATATTTAGGATAGATAGCCGTACTATTAAGAGGAGTGAAACTCGTATTGAAATGCGGTTATCAAAGTATCACTAGATGCTCTAATTCATTGCACATGCATTTCGAATCTAGTAGAGTGCTAACACCCTTGATAATATTTTGTGAAAATATGCTAACACATGTGCATAAGGTGGTACACTTGGTGGTTGGCACATTTGAGCAAGGGTGAAGGAGTTAGAGATGATAGAGGATCAGTCTCACTGTTTTACAACTGACCGGACGCTGGTCTTAGGGGGACCGGTGCGTCCAGTCAGGCATGACAGTGATTACCTGGCGTCGGTCATGTGACCGGACGCTGGGCCTCTAACTGACAGGACACTGCAAGGCTGCGTCCGGTCAGAGCTGACGTAGCTACACAGATGTCAGGGTAATTGACCGGATGCTAGATGTGTCCGGTCAAGGTTGACCGGACACGTTCGGTTAAGTTTTGCCGTCTTTGGGAGCTTACTGAAAATGGTCGGACTCTGGGTGTTCGGCGTCCGGTCACTTATGGCAGAGCGTCCGATCATGTCATGACCGTTGAGATCAGACGACTCCTGTTGAACGCAGGATGACACGTGGCCGACATCGGGCGACCGGACGCTGAGCCCTGCATCCGGTCAATAGGACCGGAGCGTCCGGTCACCCCGATCAGTGCCTAGTGAAAGGGTACAATGGCTCTATTTCATAGGGGCTTCTATTTAAGCCCCATGGCCGGCTCAAGCTCACTCTCTTGCACATTTTCATTAAGATAGCAACCTTGTGAGCTTAGCCAAAGCACTCCCACTCATCTCCATCACTAATCCATCATCTTTGTGAGATTGGGAAAGAATCCAAGTGCATTGCTTGAGTGATTGCATCAAGAGGCACTTGGTATTCGTGTTGCGCTGTGGATTTCGCTTGTTACTCTTGGTGGTTGTCACCACCTAGACTTGGTGCAGCGGTGGAGGATTGGTACGAGTTGGTGATTGTTCGTGGCTGCCTTCGATGATTGTGAGGGAAGTTGTACCTTCCTCGGCGGAGTGCCGAAAGGTAACTCTAGTAAATTGTTCGTATCATTGAGTTACCTCACTTGTGGGTAGGTTCTTGCGGTGTCTAATCGTGTGGACAAGGTTAGTGAAACACCTCTTAGCCGCCGAACCACCAAGTGTTGGTCGACACAACGGGGACGCAGCGTGTTGGCAATCACGTGAACCTCGGGAGAAAAATTAGTTCTCTTGCCCTTTGGTATTCTCCCGGTGATTGAATTAGTATTCATCTTGTGATTGGTTCACTTCTCTACACGGCGGTATAATCACCCTACTCACTCATTTATATTCTTGCAAACTAGTTGTGGCAAGCTCTTTAGTGTAATTAGAATTGAGAGCTTGCTTTGTTATTTTAAGTTCATCTAATGGAGCTCTTTAGAGTAGCAAGTTTGAGAGCTCTTAGTGAGTAGTAACTTTGCAAGTTGTGTGCCTAGTAATTATTACAACTAGAATTGTTGGGTAGGTGGTTTGCAACCCTTGTAGAGCTAGAGCAAGTTTGCATTTCGCTATTTGTCATACTAATCAAATTGCTCTAGTTGATTTGTAGATTTTTAAATAGGCTATTCACCCCTCCCCTCTAGCCATATTAGGACCTTTCAACTACTTGACCTTCTAAACTAATATCTTCTTCCTCCCGAGCAGTAGTGCCGAAATTACATCCCATATACTCAGTTTTAGTTCTACTGAGTCTAAAACCTTTGGACTCCAAAGTCTCCCATCATAACTTCAGTTTCTGATTCACTCATGTCCGGCTTTCATCAACTAGCACTACATCATCCACGAAAAGCATACACCAAGGGATGTCCCCCTTGTATGTCCCTTGTGACCTCATCCATCACTAAGACAAACAAATAAGGGCTCAAAGCTGACCCTTATATAGTCCTATCCTAATCGGAAAGTCATCTGTGTCTCCATCACTTGTTCGAACTCTAGTCATAACATTGTTGTACATGTCCTTAATGAGCCCAACATATTTTGTTGGGACTTTATATTTGTCCAAAGCCCACCACATAATATTTCTTGGTATTTTATCATAAGCCTTCTCCACGTCAATAAAAACCATGTGTAGGTCATTTTTCTTCTCCCTATACCGCTCTATAACATCTTATTGAGAAAATGACTTTCATGGTTGACCTTCCGGGTATGAAACCAAATTGGTTCATAGAGACCCGCGTTATTGCTCTCAAGCGATGCTCGATAACTCTCTCCCATAGCTTCATAGTATGGCTCATCAACTTAATTCTTCGATAATTAGTACAACTTTGAATATCCCCTTTATTCTTGTAGATCGGTACCAATATACTTCTCATCCACTCATCAGGCATCTTGTTCGATCAAAAAATATGGCTGAACAGCTTGGTTAGCCATACTATAGCTATGTCCCCGAGGCATCTCCACACCTCGATTGGAATATCATCCGGTCCCATCGCCTTACCTCCTTTCATCCTTTTTAATGCCTCTCTGACCTCAGATTCTTGGATTCTCCGCATAAAGCGCATATTGGTGTCATCAAAAGAGTCATTCAACTTAAAGATTGTCCATATTCTCACCATTGAACAATTTGTCAAAATACTCTTGCCATCGATGTCGGAACTCATCCTCCTTCACCAAAAGATGCTCATTTTCATCCTTAATGCACTTAACTTGGTTGAAGTCCCTTGTCTTTCTCTCACGAACCCTAGCCATCCTATAAATATCCTTCTCTCATTTCTTCGTACTCAAATGTTGGTAAAGGTCCTCGTACGCTCTACCCTTTGCCACACTTACAGCTCGCTTTGCAATCTTCTTTGCCACCTTTTACTTCTCTATGTCGTCCACACTCCTGTCATGGTACAAACGTCTATAGCATTCTTTCTTCTTTTTAATAGCTCTTTGGACTTACTCGTTCCACCACCAAGTATCTTTAGCCTCGCCTCTATTTCCTTTGGTTACTCCACACACCTCTGAGGCCACCTTCCGAATGTTGATTGCCATCTTCTCCCACATGTTGTTTATGTCCTCTTCATTCTTCCAAGAGCCCTCTTTGATAACCATTTCCCTGAATACATCTGACGTCTCCACTTTCAGTTTCCACCACTTTGTTCTTTCAATCTTAGCTTGTTTATTCCTACGGGCACGCACCTGAGAACGAAAATCTGCCACCAAAAGCTTATGTTGAGAAACAACACACTTTCCTAGTATTACCTTGCAACCCAAGCATGCTCGTTTGTTCTTTCTTCTTACGAGGATAAAGTTAATCTGGCTAGAGTGTTGTCCGCTACTGAAGGTCACTAGATGAGATTCTCTCTTTCTCACTAGATGAGATTCTCTCTTTCTTAAGAAAGAGAGAATCTCATCTAGTGACCTTCAATAGCGGACAACACTCTAGCCAGATTGACTTTGTTCTCGTAAGAAGGACCCTTAATAGTGTGGCTTTCATAATAAGGTTACTATTTCAAATCGTTGCTGAGGTTCAGTAATTCTGTCTGTGACAACCTTGAGCAGCAAAGAAACTAGAAGAAACTTGTTTTGGGATGCCTGTTGTGTTCACATTAGGAATTCTGTGCCGGCCAATGCAGAGCAGCAAAGTCCTGTAGAAACACATTTGTGAGTAACTAGTAGGGATGAAAACGGATCGGATACGGACGGATATCACCGATATTACATTTGTTTTCATATTTCTGTCCGGATTTGGATTTGGATACGGATAGTGTCAACTATGTCGGATAGGATACGATTGGGTATCGACATCATAAATATGCGATTTGCGTATTTGGATACGATATCGGATGCTGGATATCCGGACTCAGATACGGACAGATCTCAACCCCTCTAAACGGATTCGGTTTCGAATACGATCGGAAAATATCCGTACTATTTTCATCCCTAGTAACTCGGCATCCCTTCAGCACTGATGTTGAAACCAGGGTGCAAGCAAAATAAGTAGTACTGATCGAACCAGGCTGTGTTGGTTGAGGCAATGGAGCAAACACATGGTGTGTGCTACGCTCGTGCTCTGTGACAGGCACCTATAGGAAGGGCGTTGCTCACGGACACTCTTGGCCTCTTGGGCAGGTAGCATACACGACCACAAACAGAAATAGCAAGAGATATCAGAAGAAATGAAGGCAAATCAGTTTGGGGCCGAAGCTCCCAACTCACAAGGCCATGGATGAACGAAGGCACAGCTAGGCAGATAGGCTGAGGGACGGGGATGCACTACCTGTGTATGATCCTGCTTGCCTGCTTGGTAGTGCCAGATACAAACGAACACACCTGCGCACAATCCGTAGCCACGCCGCCATGATTTCCACGGCCACCCATGCCGGCGGATGGAGAAAAGGTAGGTAGCGAGTGCGGTGGCTGCACTGGCGCCGCGCGTGCGGCGTGAGGGAGACGACGACGACGACGGGGTGACGGGGTCTGCAGTGGACGGGGTCGAAGAACAAGACCGGCAGCGGTGTAACAGGGAAGCGAAGGAGTCGAGGAGGGAGCACCCCTCGAAATCTTCGACGCCGACAGATCGCCCCGGCCTCTGGCGCTGTCGCCCCCGCCTGAGGCTACGCACACCGGACCCGAGCTGCCGAGCACCTGCGCCCTTCCCTTCATTGCTGTCAGCATCTGACCTGCGCGGCGCCACCTCTCCCGAGTTCCACCGCCTGCCGCGCCGATGGTCATGTCCAAGTCTAGGAGGAGGAAGAGGAGGCGGCTGCTGTGGCAGGTGCAGCGAGGGGTGCGGTGGAGCGGAGGGCAGAAGGATTCAGCAGGCATGGAAGAGGATGGCGTCGGAACGGAGCGGCGAAGTGAAGACTGAAGAGGTGACGGAGGGAGCAAGGAGGGCGAGGCGATGGATTGGTTGCATCCGATCCGATTTGTTTATGGCAGGCCGGTGATCATCTTGTAACTTTTCCACCAGCCGACAGAAAAAAAGTTATTGTATATATATATTTACAATATTTGACCCTTTCTATAAAATGTAAGTTATAATTATATATATATATATATATATATATAATATAAGTTAATATTGACAATAATCTGAAAATATCCTATTAAGTCTATATTAAATTAAAATACAACCTTAATATATTTTTTTCTACGGTTGCAAAGCATATAAATCATAACTTTAATTTCACAATTTAATATCAAGGTCGGTAACCTCCTTTAATATAATTCTCTAGTTGAAGTCGGTAAGCAGTTTGTTGTTCCCACGGGGTACTCTCTCGATTTTCCACATGAAAGGTTTGTCGTCAGGATTATTTAGAATTAGATTAGAGAATATAGATTTCAGCCATCTGATTCGTTTGGAAATTAGCTGATCTAGGTTCTAATAATAATATTATGTTTGTTTCATAATAAAAACTAAATCAATAATATTTAATTATATTATATTTATTATTTATTTTTAATTGTTTACGAGGCAAAACAAAACAAAAAAACAGAAGAAAGAAAAAGAAACGGAACCGGCGATGGAACGGGAGCAAGCGAAACTGATCCTGAAACGGGAACGGACGAAGCGGACAAAAGGAAATATAGGAAACAAAGACAGAGGCAAATAAAAAAAACGATAGTTGACCCATCCAAAAAAATTAATTACAACTCTTATATTAATTTTTAATTTAATCGGTAATGCTGGTAACAGGGCGATAGTCGACCCGGACGCTTCCGTTCATGGGCCGTATAGCCAGTCCAAATGACTACTTTTTATCCGCTCGTCTTGTCTAACTTATCCACTCGTCCAGCTAAGTCATCATAGTTTTTTAGAACAAAAAAGACACCGTAGGTCCGCAGCAGAGCTAGAACCACGCAACTCGTGACGGTTGGTGAAAGGTCATAATGGCTAGAGGGGATTGAATAGCCTATGGAAAATTTCTACAACAACACTTAGCAAAGATGTTAGACAATTAAATGACGAAGCGAGTGGTGCGTTAGCCTACTAAAAATACTAGCCACATACTATAATTCTAGTGACTATGATCTCTAAGCACACAATGGCTATGTCACTATATTAAGTTAGTGTGCTCTCAAAAGACTAACTAAAGAGTCACACTAGCCACTAGACCCGACACAAGCTTGCTCTCAAAACTAATTACACTAAAGAGCGAAGCAACACTAGAAATGTAAATGCAAGATAGAGGATGTGATGATTATACCGCCGTGACAAGGATAGAGCCAATCACAATATGATGGAGCCAATCAATCACAATCAATCAATGAATACCAAGAAAATCTCGGACAAGGTGACATAAGATTTTTTACCGAGGCTCATTTGCTTGCCGGCACGCTAGTCCTCGTTGTGGCGATTCACTCACTTGGAGGTTCATGCGTTAATTGGCATCACACGTCAAACCCATAATCGGGTGCCGCACAACCAACATAAGATGAGGATCAAACAAGCCACGAGCAATCCACTAGAGTTGTCTTTAGTGCTCCACCGGAGAAGGTACAAGAACCCCTCACAATCACAATGATCGGAGCCGGAGACAATCACCTTTCTCCGCTCGACGATCCACCAATCACCGGGCCGTCTAGGTGTCGGCAAACACCAAGAGTAACAAGATCTCTACCAGCCTAAATCGCCCAACTAGTGCCACAAGATGCTAGAACATTAAGTAATGCGCTAGCGGCTCTCCAATCTCACTCAAGATGATTAAATCAAGTGTGCAAGTGAGTGGAGTGGTGTGCTCAGCTCTCAAAGGGTGTATGCAGCTGTAAGAAGTGCCAAGAGAGTGACCAAGGCCGGTCGCCAGCTATATTTATAAGCCCACAAGCAAATAGAGCCGTTATCCCATTGGAGCAGCTTTCTGCGAGGGCACCGGACACGACGGTACGGTCACTGGACATGGGGTGGCAGTGCCCCCAACGGTCGAATCCAACGGCTAGTTGACTTGTCAAGCGGTCACCGGACAGGCGGCGGTGGCACCGCCTCTGGGGCGGCGGTGACCACCCACCCAGCTGCCCGAGAGACCGAGTCTCTAGAGAAAAGAGGCAGTGCACCGCCCTCAGGGCGGCAGAGCCCATGGCGGTGACCTCCCCATTTTCCCCTGCTCTCTGGATTTTTATGGCGGTGCCAGGGGCGGTGCACCGCCCTGTGCACGGCGGTGCACACCGATCGCTCCAGTACCCGTCTTCTTCACTGCTGCTCTCGGCCTCCCAGCCGGTCACCGCCATAGGGTTGGCTATGCACCAGACAAGGGGTGGCGGTGCCCCATGGCAGCAACCCAAGCCGAGTTTCGCCTCCTTTTCTTCACCTTTCTCGCCACCTTTGTAAATGTGCTAACACTCTAAGTGTTTCACCATCACATGCAAGTGTGTTAGCATTTTCACAATCATTTTTCAAAGGTTAATTACTTCTCACCGATTGTGCACTAGGCCTAAAATGCAATACAAGTATTTCAGCACCTAGTGGCACTAGACGATCGAGTTGTCCGATAAGAGCTCTCCTCTTAATAGTACGACCATCTATTCTAAATGTGATCACACTCGCTAAGTGTCTTGATCATAAAATCAAAAAGCTCCTATCAAGTTTCACCTTTGCCTTGAGCTTTTTGTTTTTCTCTTTCTTCTTTTCCAAGTCCAAGCACTTGATCATCATGGTCACCACACCATCATCATGATCTTCACCATTGCTCCACCACTTTGAATAGTGCTACCTATCTTGTGATCACTTTGATAAACTAGGTTAGCACTTAGGGTTTCATCAATTCACCAAAACCAAACTAGAGCTTTCAGCTGGTCGGGGCAAAGGCTGCCTGTGCACATCTCGTGCTCGCCGCAGTCGGCGGCAGCATGCTCCCCCACCCTGGCATCCTCCTCCCCCACCCCGGTGGCCCCTTCCCCACCCCGATGACGCCCCTCCCCCACCCTGACGTCCTCACCCACCAAGAGCGCCCAAAGCCCGCGGATCCAGTGACCCTCTCCCCTACCCCGGCAAGATCCATGGAGCACGAGCAAGATCCATGGAGGTGGCGTGGCGGTGTTGTAGGGGAGTGGGCAGCTCTACCCCACCTGGTACGGCGCCATCCCCACCCTCGACGGCGCCCTCTCTCAACCTGGCGACCGAGCTCCCTCCACCCGGCGATCGAGCTCCCTCCACCCCAGCAGCCAAAACCAACCGCCCAGTCTTCCCCTCCCATATGTTGCATATGTATGTTGCAAAAGTAGACCGGTGGATGTTGCATTTGTTGCAATTGTTTTAGAGGTATGTTGCAAGCATATGTTTCGAGTGTTTCAGATATTTTAGAGGTATGTTTCATCTATGTTTTCCGGACGCATGTTGCAAGTGTATTTATCTGGATGTTATATATGTTTCACAAATACGTTGCATGTGTTTTATTTGGATGATTGCGTATGGTTGCAATGGTTTTCAAATGTTTTTCAGGTGTTTTTTAAGTGTTTCAGAAGCATGTTTCAAGTGTTTCAATTGCCTTCAGACATATATTGCAACTGTTGTATTTGAATGTTTCAAAAGTAGATCGGGTGTTGCATCGCGTCCGGACTCTAGCATGTTGGTTTGTGAAAGGACCTAGGATGCCGCCTAGAGGGGGGTGAATAGGCGTTTCTAAAAATTAACACCTTTAAATACGGAAACGATTAGAAAAGAGTAGTACCACCCCTCACAAGTTAGCCACAGAGTATACAAGGTATAAATAATGTATCTAGAAGCTATAACCCTGCAACACAAAGTTAGAACTGAAAATAAATATTTTCAGCACAGAGCTCTAATACCGAACGTGTCCAGTATGAATACTGGACGTGTTCGGTATGCATGGTTTCTGCAGAACAGCCCCGAACTTGCTCCTTTCGATTTCTATCTTCAAACCAAACTGCAGGTACCTACTAGAGATATCAATATACACAGAGAACCTGCACAAGAGCTGGAGCAACACAAATATCAAATGAAATGCAAATTGAGACACGATATTTGTTTTACCGAAGTTTCGACTCGTTTGAGTCCTACTCTCCATTGAGGGGGCTGTGGGCGACCCAGCGAAGGTCAGCCCTAGAGGGTACCACGAAGGTCACTCTAGCCGGAGTCTTTTCCAACTCCTTTTCCTCCTTCCACTAAATGATTCCGAGGCGGTGGAATCGACCATTACAAACTTTCCGAGGCACACCACAAGCTCTCGGGTGCTCTCCGACGACGCCTAACCGTCTAGGACCAAAGAGTCCAAGAGTAACAAATGCAAATCATGAGATTGACAATATGCACAAGTGCTCAAGTGGTGGCTTGCTCTCTTTTTCAAATTCTCTCTTAACCCACAAATGGATTTTGCAATTTGTATCACACACTCACTAAGAGAGGGTTTAGGAGAGTTGGCAAGGCTAAAAAACGTGTGAGTATATCAGCAGAATCAGCAGCCTCCAAAGGTGGAGGCTTGGGGGTATTTATAGCCCCCTTGAAAAACTAGCCATTTTATAGCCATTGCCATACCGAACACGTCTGGTATGACTTACACTGCGCCAACGGTAACTAAGTTACAGTGAAGTTGTGAGGCATCGGAACTCCCGATGAATGCCGGGACTCCCGACCGTCAGAACTCCTGACTCACATCGGAACTACCGACCATCAACAAATTTGAAAAACATGTAACTGAGTTAAAGTTAGTGAGGTGTCTGAACTCCCGACGAATGCCAGAACTCCCGACCCTCAAGGTAGTTGAAAACTAGCCGTTGGCTTCTGGTCATCCATACCGGACATGTCCGGTATACCGGACACGTCCGGTATGACCAGGACAGTGAACCCTCTAAGTCAGTTGAAGTGTGAGACGTCGGAACTCCCGACCCATGCCGGGACTCCCGACCGTCGGAACTCCCGACTAACCAACCCGAGAACAATAGTTTTAGCACTGCTGAGCAAATACCGAACACGTCCGGTATCAATACCGGACACATCTGGTATGGCTAGGCCAGCAAAGAAATCAGTTAGCTCTTTCGTCTCTCATATACTCAAAACTCACATAGGTTGGCTTAAGCACTTATGAAACATTATCTATCAACATGATGCATCCCTCTTAATAGTACGGCATACCTATTAAACTCAAGATAAAAGGAAAGATGAAAATATACCACTTGAGTTGATCTCTTTAGAATTGATGATGTCCCTTCCAATCTTCATTAAGGGTGCTAACATGTTGATGTTGATCTTTTCACTTGAGCATAGCCATCTTGAGCATGTGACTTGATTCCATTCATCAAATTTGAATAATCCCAAATGTATCAAGTCACTTCCATCAAACACTCCAATAGTGATTTGATCCTCCACATAAACGTGACCATCATAGCTTGATTAATACCTCAACTAAATGCAAGTACTTCCTTCTTCACCCTAGCTAGGTTCTTCGGCCGCCAAGCCGTCACTTGCCCTTCACCCTTGCTTAGTACCTCGAAGCCTTTCCTTGCTATTTTCACCATCTCAAGCCATCAAGTCACATCTTATGTTGAATAATCCATTCATGTATTGTTACCTTTTTCATTTCAATCTAGCAAGCTTCAAATATGAGACCATTCCATATGCAATCCCTTATGTCTCATTAATTAATTCTTACAAGCTTGCTTTCAGAAAGTACACGGAAATCCCACAATAAATAAGCCTTTGCATGAATTCCATTTGCATTGTTGTCTTGTGCTTGAACTAGATTGTTTATACAACAATACATCATTTTGGCTTTCATTAAGTACCTATGAGATAACCTATTACCTATCCACACTTAGCAAACGAGTTAGTCCTTTAATCACGTTGTCATTTAATCATCCAAAACCCACTAAAGGGCTAGATGCACTTTCAATCTCCCCCTTTTTGGTGATTGATGACAACTTGATTAAAGCTTACACAAGGATATAAACATTTAAGCTTTTGGATTCAATGATTTATGAGAGGCTCCCCCTTAATATGTGCTTATGATTAGAATTCACAAAATGACCTCAAATGTCAATTGCACATACTAAAACATATAGGAGACTCCCCCTAAATCATTGCATCCATGGGGTGCATGTGTGTGTGACAAAGTGAAACCGTGATGCATATGACAGGATATCTCACATAAGAATAAATATAAAGGCATCACATCAAATATTTTCATTCTAGCATGCATAGTCCTTATGAAAATAAATATAACACATGTAATTCACACATAGCACTCATTACATATTTTCTCAAGTCCAGAAACCACTGATATATAAATAAAGATCATGTCTCAAGAGATACATAGATAAAGCATATGTAAGTCTCATCTCTCACATGATACAATCTATCTCAAATCCAAGATACATCAATGAAGCTCAAAAACAAGAAACTATAGCCTACAGTACATATCTTCAGGTACAAAGATAAGCAAATGAAACTATCCTAAAGCTTTAATCAGTCTCTCTCCCCCTTTGTCATCTATCACCACAAAGGTCTAACAATGACATACTAAGGACAAAGGGGCTACAAGCTGTCACTGAAAGCTGAGATCACTCATCATCATCATCATCATCACCACCAGCATCCTCATCATCTGAGCGTGCAACATCGGCTGGACGAGAACCACCCGCACCAGACGAGTCATAGCCACCAGACCCGTAGTAGCCGCCACCACCTGTTAGGTCACTCCACCAATCTGAAGCAAGGTCGTCTACAGTGCTGGGATGTGGCTGAGAGTGAGTAGGCATACGAGCCTAAAGTGGTAGAGTGTCAGGGTGCTTAGGTGCCTGCTGCTGCTTTTGCTAAATAAACTCAACATACTCTCTATCATATCTGGCCTACTGCTGCTCCTCAGTCTCAGGCTCACTAGCTGCCTCATCTGATACTGGAGACCTAGGTGGCTCAAGCTCAAGCCTAGAAGCAATTTGCTTCAAAGTCTGAGTATCCTTCCTCCTAGCCTCCCTCTCCTTCTGCTGCCGGGTCTGGATGTCCTGGCACATCCCAAAAATGGAGCTGAAAAGCCTACGGATAGGCGAGGGAGGACTGCCACGGCGTGAAGTAGAACGTGAAGGAGCATGTGGTGAAGGTGAAGCTCCTACTAGTGCACCACTCTCAGGTGCATCTGCCTTTGGTGCTGCCATTGCTCCTCCTGGTCCTGCTAGAGGTAACCCTGTCTCAGGCAGATCTGCAACAATCTTTAGGGCCTTGTGAATCTTGTCATACTCGAACGTGTGCCCTGTCACCTGCTCAATCATATGCATGATATAAGGAGCAAAACCATAGCCCTTGAGGGGCCTCTCTCCCACACTCTTGATCTCGGACCAAATAAAATCAAACACGCTGAAGGGCCGAGCATCAGGTGCCATCCTGTGGAGTAGGTTCCTGGAATAATCAGCAATGTTGCCCTTGTCTCCACCCTTGCAGTCAATAGTCTTCTTGAACATCCTATCCAGGTATCTGTAGGTAGGGTGAAGACCTAGAACCTTCCCAACTGCTCCTCTCTCACCACCTAGAGGGTACATGTAGGCGAGCTGCTCAGGAGGTAACACCTGCTCGGTGTGGATCCTGTCCCTCTAGAGATCATCCTCTGAGAAGCCAAGCTAAGCGGCAAATACATCATAGTCAACACTGTACCACTGGCCCTCAAGCATCCAGTGCATCTGCCTCTCATCCTCCTCAACAAATAGAGTAGCATAAAACTGAGCTACTACCTCTGTGTTCCAGTCATGCTAGAACTCCATGATCTCATAAACTCCTGTGCTCTGGTAGATGGCAATGGCATGATCAACTAAGGCCTTCTGCAACTCTCTAATATATTGCCAGTCAATCCACTGAGACCTAGCAATCACTGGGTTCCTGGTGAGAATCACACTAGAGTAGAAGTCCAGGTGAAAGGCTGTCTGGAAGCGGTGATCGTACTGAACCTTAGGTAAGCCCCTCGGATCAACCCTTCACTCATCTCTAGCTCTCCTGGTCATACCCTTTCCCCTGTAGTCAACTCTGGGAACATAAGAGGGCACATTGGGCAAACGTGTCTCAAGGAGGCCATAATGCATACCCTGACCAGGCTAGTGCTGAACTGGAGGAACTGGCTCCTCCTCCTCAATCTCCTGCTCCTCATCTGAGCTATCACCATCTGATCCTCTGTCAGTGCTCTTCCTCTTTCTTTCTTCTCTAGACTCCACTCTAAACTCATCAGTGTTAGTGTCAGAAGAAGAGCTCCCCGACCCCTCTGCATACTGAGGTGCTACACTAGAGGCAGCCCTGGTAGACCTCCTACTGGTCGGCTTGAATCATGGATGCATTTCCTGTCTCACCTTCTTATACTTCTCTAGTGCTAGATCATGCATGTGCTTGGATCTGGGCTCCTATCTTCCACTCATGTCAGCTGCCCTGTATCTAACAAGATTTGCAAAGAATCTTAGATACATGTCCAAGCAACACTTCTTAAATCATTGTCTATATTTATACAATTATTTATCCAAAATCTCGCAATCACCTATCCCATCTGTGGTCAAGGTTTGCAAAATTAATATAGACAAACAATCATATATATATAACCAATAATCAACGAGTATTGAGTTGAGGCTGCAGCTGAACTTGCACTGCTGTCACATACCGGACACGTCTGGTATGAATACCGGACACGTCCGGTATGATTGCCCAGCAACCCTGACAGGGGCTCCTCTTCAATCTCATCTTCAATTCAATCCAAATTTTAACCATGCCTTCTGGACATCAAATGCAGCATCTTGACCAAATGAATTTATAATTGAGGCACTAAAGAGTAGATCGGACGGGTTCTGGGATTTGAAATACCTAGAATGAAGAACACGAAATTGATTTCAAATCCGCGGTGAAGATCCTTGATCCTTGCTGCAGGTGTGCTCCAATCCTTCTTCCTTCTCCCCTTCTTCCTTCTCCTTGCTTGGCGCAAACAAAGACGGCAATGGAGCGGCAATGGGTCCAGCAGAGAGCCAACACCCCATTGCTACGGAAGTGGGTGAGGGAGCCGAAGGACAGAGGGCTTGCGGCGAGGAGGTAAGGAAGAGCGAGGGTGAGGAGGCATGGCCGACGGTGAGGGCAAGTGCGGGGAGAGCGGCGGCGCTGCTAGGCAAAGGGATGAAAAGAAAGACTAGGCCACAGAACTGGGCCGAAGAGGTACGCTCGGTTTTATAGTCTCGCTCATACCGGACACGTCCGGTATACGCGAGCTGGCCCAAATTATTCCAAAATGTGTTTTCTCTCTTCCAATCCCCTTTTCTGTTATTTCTCAGTCCAAAAAGGTATATAATCTTGATCCAAACCGAGTATCATCACTTTCTTTATCCAATCCCATGAAATGATTTTCTCTTATCCAAATATTTGGCATAAACAAGATTTCGCTTACTTGAGAGAGAAAGAGTGAGACATAGTAGATTGTGGACTTAAGAAAGCCATGTCATGTGTGATTAGCCAATCAAACAATCAAGGAGAGCTATAATCATCACATGACAAGGCTATGTCTCCAAGACCAAGATTCAAATAGTTTTTCAAATTCACACCACCTACACATGCTAGTTATGGGTTTTGAAAAACATCTCTCCTATGTCATACAAATGCACATTCTAACATATAAAGGGCCTTAGATGCACTTACAATGTATGTATATAAACACATACCTTTGCCTTGAGCTCACAATAATACCACTAAGAAGATAAATGGCATGATGATCTTTATGTTGACCTTAATTGCCAAATAATCATGCTAGATACATTTTCATCCAAAGAACTTACAAAGAATGCTATATAAATTTGTTAGTCCACAAGGGTGAAAAATAGAAACTTAGCTCCCCCTAAATAAGTGCTTCAAGTAATTTAAATGACTTTCCATAAGCACTTTTATTCTATTAAGAATTTGGGAGTCAATTTTCTATTTTGAACCACAACCAAATAATTTGCCATAAGTAAATTTGAGTATAAGAGTTGCTCACAATCCACTTAGATTTGGTAAACCACAAGATTCTAAGTAAATTGAGGATATATGAAAATATATGTATCAGAAACTTAGTTGCTTATCCAATTGGTGTTCTGGTTCCTACAATACCGGACACGTCCGGTATGTATACCGGACACATCCGGAATACAAAGAATAGAAACACTCAATTTCTGTCCCTGGCCATACCGGACACGTCCGATAGTAATACCGGACACGTCCGATAGGTGTAGGACAGAACCAATTAATTTGTTGCTTGTGATTCTTCATTTAGCTCTATTATTTATTGTAAAGTTGCACCTTAACAAATGAATTGGTTTACTAGAGATCCGTTAAAAGCATCATATGGCAAAGTAAAATTCTTTTTAATTGAATCTAATTAGTCACTTTCATTATTTCACAAATGTACCTATTTGTGAGCTATAGAACATGAAACAAACAAAGTGGCTATCCTAAAAGGTTTAGATACTTGTTACCAATGGTGAGGATGAAATATATGATATGTTCATTGAATTATCTTTGGGTCAACCATATAAGGGATTATGATAAGAATTGGTTGATAGATTGAGTGAATATTGTCAAATTGCTTGCTCAACCACCCCGAAGCCTTCATCTCATCACCAAGTACCTACATCATTAACCTAAGCACACTTTGGTACCCAACTCTTGTTGGGTCCTTTTGAGTTAGTCAACAAGTGCTTAGGCACCCAAATGGCTTTAGCACTAGTTTGTGGTGAACACATCACCTTGCTAATGCTAACTCCATTTGTGGTCTTCCTAAGCATATCATTATAAACAAATGTGTTCGGCTTAGGTGAGTTACCATTTGGGCATTCATAGCTTAGATGCCCCTTTCTTTTACAAGCATAGCATATGCGGCCTTTGTTTGCTCTATGCTTGTTTTGCTTGTATGGACATCTATCAACCTTATGGCCCATCTCATTGCATCCATAGCATCTTCTTGTTGCAACTTGGGCTTCCTTTCTTGCCTCTTTGTACATTGGGCATTTCTTGGTAGGATGCCCCAATTTCTTGCTCATGAGACAAGCACTTTGTCCATCACTCTTCATTTGCTTGGCCTCCTTGGTAGAAGCCTTTTGATTGGTGGCTTCAACCTTGTCGGCCCAACTCTTGTGTGGACACATAGCCCACTCATGTCCATACAATCCACAACCATAGCACATCATTTTTCTATGTTTCTTGCTCTTGGTTGGGTTGGCCTTGCTTGAGATGTGATTCTTTTGTTGGGCTTTAGAGGAAGCAAGATTTGAACCCTTCTCAAGCTTCTTCACCATGTTATCACGGTTATCTTGAGAAGGTTGTGATTTCTCCTTACCCTTCAACCGAATCACATCTTTCTTTAATCTTTGCACTTCTTCTTTAAGCTCTATGTTTTCTATAAGATTTAGCTCAATCGAAGATTGGCTTGCTTGAGGAGCACACTCATTAGTACAAGAAATATTTAATTGAGATAGTGTACTAGTGAGTGAATGTATAAGAGGTTGAGAAAATTTTACCGAGGTTATCATAACCTCATGAGCTACCTCAAGCATGAAGCTTGATTCTACTACTTCCTCATGAGAGCACTTTAGATGAACATAATTTGCTTGTAGCACATTATACTTGCTTGATAGTTCATCTAGCCTTGCCTTGAGCTCAAAGTTTTCCTTCTCTAGTTGTGAAACACTAGAAGAAGAGTTAGTAACTAAAGCATGCTCAATTGACAATTTTTCATACCTTTCACTTAGAGCCTTTAGTTCTTCCATCTTGGAGATGAGAAATAATTCTTGCTTTTGAAGTGATTGCTCTTGCTTCTCAATCTCTTCTTCAAGCTCATCATTCTTTTCAACTATCTTCATGATGATGAACTTGTCTTTGTGGTTGAGATGATCAAGGTTGTAGTTGTCTTCAACTTCAACATCGCTCTCATCTTGATCATCCACTTGTGCTTTCTCTTTTTCTTGATCTTTCTTGTTACTCTTTTTCTTGCTTTTCTTGGCCATGAGACACAAGTGATGAGTATCATGAGATACTGAGGTTGACTCATCACTTGGTCGCCACCGGGCTTGAGCATCGTTGCAAACAGCGGCTCACTGGTCTGCTGCCTCGGCCATACCGGACACGTCCGGTAGGCATACCGGACACATCCGGCATGTGCAAGCAGACAGCAAGTCATGCGCTGCTTGCACTTCTTGCTCCGGCTCGGCACTCTTGAGGTCTTGTGAGGCTTCTTCGCTGCATGAAGATACAATGGACATACTTTCCATTGACTCGATCTCAAATGCATCATCACATTTGGATTTTCCATATAAATCAAAAAGTCTAGTCCAAATGAGATGAGCACTCTCCGGAGGTGGTTGTCCATTGAAGATTGCCTCATCTTGAACCTCTACACTCAATGTACTCAAAATAATATTAATAGCTTGAGCATTGAGTTGCACGCATATCTCTTCCTCTTTTGACAAATTTTTGTAGTTGCTCCAATCAACTATAGGAAGAGGTATGCTTGCATCCACAATATGCTCAACAAGAGGACTAATATCTCTAAAAGCATTGAGTACATGTATTGACCAAGTTAGAAAGTTTGAACCATCATTTTGGAGAAGCACCGGCTCCAACTCGATAGACGTCGACATCCTTTTCTCACGACGGTGAAGCTTTAGGTGAGAACCTTACTCCGATACCAATTGAAAGGACCTAGGATGCCGCCTAGAGGGGGGGTGAATAGGCATTTCTGAAAATTAACACCTTTAAATACGAAAACGATTAGAAAAGGGAGTTTCCAAAGTGGAAACTCCAAATAAAGAGTAGTACCACCCCTCACAAGTTAGCCACAGAGTATACAAGGTATAAATAATGTATCTAGAAGCTATAATCCTGCAACACAAAGTTAGAACTGAAAATAAATATTTTCAGCACAGAGCTCTAATATCGGACGTGTCCGGTATGCACGGTTTCTGCAGAACAGCCCTGAACTTGCTCCTTTCGATTTCTATCTTCAAACCAAACTGCAGGTACCTACTAGAGATATCAATATACACAGAGAACCTGCATAAGAGCTGGAGCAACACAAATATCAAATGAAATGCGAATTGAGACACGATATTTGTTTTACCAAAGTTCAGACTCATTTGAGTCCTACTCTCCGTTGAGGGGGCTGCGGGCGACCCAGCGAAGGTCAGCCCTAGAGGGTACCACGAAGGTCACTCTAGCCGAAGTCTTTTCCAACTCCTTTTCCTCCTTCCACTAAATGATTCCGAGGCGACGGAATCGACCGTTACAAACTTTCCGAGGCACACCACAAGCTCTCGGGTGCTCTCCGGCGATGCCTAACCGTCTAGGACCGAAGAGTCCAAGAGTAACAAATGTGAATCACGAGATTGACAATATGCACAAGTGCTCAAGTGGTGGCTTGCTCTCTTTTTCAAATTCTCTCTTAACCCACAAATGGATTTTGCAATTTGTATCACACACTCACTAAGAGAGGGTTTATGAGAGTTGGCAAGGCTCAAAAACGTGTGAGTATATCAGCAGAATCAGCAGCCTCCAAAGGTGGAGGCTTGGGGGTATTTATAGCCCCCTTGAAAAACTAGCTATTTTATAGCATACCGGACACGTCCGGTATGACTTACACTGCGCCAACGATAACTAAGTTACAGTGAAGTTGTGAGGCGTCGGAACTCCCGATGAATGCCGGGACTCCCGACCGTCGGAACTCCCGACTCACGTCGGAACTCTCAACCCTCAGCAAATTTGAAAAACATGTAACTGAGTTAAAGTTAGTGAGGTGTCGGAACTCCCGACGAATGCCAGAACTCCCGACCGTCGGAACTCCCGACTTACGTCGGAACTCCCGACCCTCAAGGTAGTTGAAAACTAGCCGTTGGCTTCTGGTCATCCATACCGGACACGTCCGGTATGACCAGGACAGTGAACCCTCCAAGTCAGTTGAAGTGCGAGACGTCGGAACTCCCGACCCATGCCGGGACTCCCGACCGTCAAAACTCCCAACTAACCAACCCGAGAACAATAGTTTTAGCACTGCTGGGCAAATACCGGACACGTCGCCAGGCCAGCAAAGAAATCAGTTAGCTCTTTCGTCTCTCATATACTCAAAACTCACATAGGTTGGCTTAAGCACTTATGAAACATTATCTATCAACATGATGCATCCCTCTTAATAGTACGGCATACCTATTAAACTCAAGATAAAAGGAAAGATGAAAATATACCACTTGAGTTGATCTCTTTAGAATTGATGCCGTCCCTTCCAATCTTCATTAAGTAAGGGTGCTAACATGTTGATGTTGATCTTTTCACTTGAGCATAGCCATCTTGAGCATGTGACTTGATTTCATTCATCAAATTTGAATAATCCCAAATGTATCAAGTTACTTCCATCAAATACTCCAATAGTGATTTGATCCTCCACATAAACGTGGCTATCATAGCTTGATTAGTACCTCAACTAAATGCAAGTACTTCATTCTTCACCCTAGCTAGGTTCTTCGGCCGCCAAGCCGTCGCTTGCCCTTCACCCTTGCTTAGTACCTCGAAGCCTTTCCTTGCTATTTTCACCATCTCAAGCCATCAAGTCACATCTTGTGTTGAATCATCCATTCATGTATTGTTACCTTTTTCACTTCAATCTAGCAAGCTTCAAATATGAGACCATTCCATATGCAATCCATTATGTCTCATTAATTAATTCTTACAAGCTTGCTTTCACACAGTACACGAAAATCCCATAATAAATAAGCATTTGCATGAATTCCATTTGCATTGTTGTCTTGTGCTTGAACTAGATTGTTTATACAACAACACATCATTTTGGCTTTCATTAAGTACCTATGAGATAACCTATTACCTGTCCACACTTAGTAAACGGGTTAGTCCTTTAATCACGTTGTCATTCAATCATCCAAAACCCACTAAAGGGCTAGATGCACTTTCAGTTTGCTTCTAGCATTTCGTAGAATAAGTTGCATTAGCAAGTTCATCATTTGAAAGTTCTTTATGACTGACTATTAGACTGCTCCTTTATTACGATTTCCCATTGAAAGAATGTTTTGTTCCTTTTGTTTCTCTTGGATTCCTCTCGAATCAGAATATGTAATATGTATTATTAATTAATAACTGATAAAAGGTAAATATGGTGTTGTTCATTGTCCATTTTTTTCTCTTTTAGGGTTTAGTTCACCAATGTACCTAAATGAACTTGTTAGAATAACATATGAAACTTGATATCATCCTAGCAGAGAACCAATTTGCACATATATTAGCACCACACAATGACCCTGTTTCTTAGAAGTTGACAAGGCCTACAAAGGAAGATATGGAAATTTGCTTCTCTATGCTTTGATCAAATTTCTCAAGTCCTAACCCGAAGGACCATAGGCTGAAAAATAGAAAATATAGAGCATATTCATTTAAGTTAATGCAGTATCTTTAAGCATGCACACCATATTAGCAATTAGAGTTGGCATGGATGTCTAGCTGAATTATTGTGATTGAAAATTGTAATTCAATCAAAGTGAGTTCAAAAAATGAGTTGGATGCATTTAGCTATTTCATCAAACAACTTGTATGTATGGAGATTAACATACAATAAAAAGAAAAACTCAAATATATTTGAACATGTAGAAACGTGCCTGAGTTGGTGCACATGTACCTTCAGCAGCCATAGAGCTCCAATAGGTGTCGTCGCGCTGGATATGGGCATTGCTCATCCTACAGGATCGAGTCCTGCTCCTCCCACAGCTCTCCGCATCTCCTCGCCATTGCATCTTGCAAGCACCCAGTCCGTGGGCCAACAGGTGTCACTTGCTGTAGTAGAAAATAGACAATATGGTAAATCCTTCAGGCTTCCTATCTTTCAAACAAAAGCAAAGGAAAAGCTAGATTTTTCTTTCCCACAAATTGTACTAATATTTAAATGGAAGTTGTAGATTTTATATCATACCATATTTCAGAAATAGGCATATCAAATTTCACAAACGCAGTTTAGATCTGAGTAGTAGCAGACATCTTTACCTGTGGGCTTCATGAGCTATAAATGCTAATAGGAAAGCATTCCACTTATGAGTTTAGAGATGGGCTGGACCTTAAAAAAATGATTCACTCTGCATTTTCAAAAAAAAAAATGGCAAGACTTTGGATAACACTCACATTCCAAGTTATGAATTTGGTCTATAGCGTGCTAGCAGAAGAGATTAGCACGGCTGATAAAAGAAGGTGACGTGGCTCAGTCACTGCCCGGGAAAAGACCTGGAAGAGGTGCATGATTCATATACGTAGAGATATAGATGCATTATAAATTATGGTATAATCAGCACCACTGTAGGTCAATTATTTGTTTGATAATCAGAAACACTATTAGCAGATTAACTGTTCAAGATCGGTCCATAAATTTCTGACTAAACTGGAATATACAATGAGAAATTGCGAACCAGTTGCATCAAGTTATGATTTATCATGTGTAATGTTTACTGCTGATTTTTATGCTGGGCGCTATTATAAAATATGAGCAGTGTTCTCAGTTTCAAAATATTCAGGGGAAAATGCAGAACATACGACCATCCAAGTTCCTTTAGTTGGAGCAGCAACAAATTCCAAGAACCAAGATCTGAGAACAGGTCCTCCTCCCAAACCAAAACCAACTGAGAATACACATTGGACTGCCACACAATCGGGTAGTCAGTCCTCTCTCCACCATTGGACTTCCATAATATTTTATGCAAGGGAAAACAAAACCTGATCGCAGGCAAACAGGGCATGATACCTGCCAACATGTCTTACTTTCATGTAACGATGATAAGCCAGCTAATGAGCTTATCTAGTGTACACATGAATAAAATAAAAGCATATGAGATCCAGTGAACTTGAAAATTAATCAGACATGCAAGGTAACGCAGTCCTAGCTGTGAGATCCCATCCCAGTTTCTACTAGATAGCCTTCCGATCACTTAGCCAGTTGCTTCCTCAACTTTGGCCTTCTCCTTCCTCTTCTCCACAAGCTTCTGACAGATAGAGCAAACAAAGGGCAATGAGATCCTAGAAGACATGATACATTCTAATGTAAAAGCAAACAGGCATTAACTTACAAGTTCACAGATCTTGCAATACCAAACTGGTGATAGTGTTCAGTGGTAATGCATCCGTCCTCAGAATGACATCAGGGACATGCTCAATGTTTCGCCAATTTGGATGATCTTTCTTTTTACACGTCTCCACAAACCTCTCATGGCAATCACAGGCAACAAAATATTGCAACTTTACAGGTAGAGTTGGGAGAGATTGTATATTTTTGCATCCATTCAAAACCAGGCAGCACATGGATGTGAGGCACTCTAAATTGCTGGGTAACATGTCAATGCTACAGTCCTCAAACCAAAGAGTCAAGAGAGAATCGAACTGCAACAACACTTCCTCATCTCCCAGTTTTTCAGAACACAATATCTGAAGAAAATAATGACGGGCACAAGCCTCCCTTGAGAAAAGCTTCTTCACAACTGACAGGTCATCAATACATATGGAACCGACAACTCGAATCTTCTCATCATCTCCAAGGGAACAGATATTAGGACATCCAACAATTGTAAAATCAAGAGTTTCCCGTGTAAACTCACTTATGCCTTCTATACTAGTGAAATGGAAACAATTACCAATACTGCGCATCCTGAACTTAGATAGAACACTGATTGCATCACATGAATTTTTTGTGAAAAAAGGAATGCAACCAAGCTCTAATCTGACTAAGCCTGAAGAGCCTTTAATCCAATTATTAACAACAGTATCGGTGACAATACAGCCCGATATGCTTAAATCCTCAAGTGAGAAAGGCAGTAATACCTTGCAATAATCATCGTCATTTGTCTACCCGCATATGAAAGGGACTGCGCTTGAAACCATACATGGATTAACATATTGGTGCCTACGCCCACCAAAACTATCAGAAATATCACGCATAAGCTCCCGAAACCTTATAGGTTCCTCATCAGCAATCCTATACATTTCTCCAGAATCAGTAATGTTCAGCGATGGAACAGCTTGACGGATTTTATCAGTTGGTTTTGGTCCAAACCGGATGTAATATTATTAGCCTCACCGACCATCCAAACAACTAACTTTAGTTTGGGTTGAAAAAATTTTAGGACATAAAATTTACAAGGGTTTTAGTCTAAATGCCGGACATCCAAACAGGCCCTATGCAAGGTCAAGTAGTTTGGAAATCGCTTTGTCATTGTCCCCTAGCAGCACTGTACAGCATGCCGTTGCCGGTGCCAGTTGGCTGTCTTATCTATGAGGCGTCGTTACTCGTCACAACCAGCCGGCCCCGGCTGCCGGCAGCGTGCGTGGATCAGCAGCCAGCAGGAGTGCAGGACCAGGGACCAGAGAGTGTACTGCGATCTGCTCTTGTCTCGTCTCCCGTGTGACCTGCACGCACGTATGCGTAGTGCATTTGAGGCCCGCCGACAAACGCGGCCCATTCAATTCGCTGGGTGAAGTAAACTACTCGAGGGCCTTGTTTAGATTGCCTCAAAGTTCTAAGTTTTTTCACTCTCTTTTCATCACATTAATTTTTAGACGTATTTATGGAGCATTAAATGTAGGTAAAAAAAGTAACTAATTACATAGTTTGGTTGTAAATCACGAGACAAATCTTTTGAGCCTAGCTAGTCCATGATCTGACAAAGTTTGTCAAATACAAACGAAACGTGCTACAGTGTCCAGATTGCAAAAATTTGCAATATAAACAAGGCCCTACTCCTTTGTTTTCCGCAGACTCTAGGATAAACTATTCTTATTTGCTTTTAAAGTCTTTTATGGCTGTGCGTTGGACGAGGTCATGATTTTTTAGGGTATTTTTTTTTACCGAACCTCCGTAATGTGGATCCGGTGGTCTTCGTAAGTGGACACACGAGTGGGAGACCATTTGTATCGGACATGGACGCGTGATCATGGATCGACTTGGTATCACCGGGTATATAAAGACGTCATAGGCCCTATTTGTTTCGCTGAAAAGTCAGATAAAAAATATTGTTCGCTGATTTATCGTGAGAGAAAAACATTGTTCGAGACTTACAATCCATTTCGCACCTGTTCCGAAGATTTGAATGTATGCCAAATTCGGATTCCAAATAAATTTCTAACTAACCCAGGTTTATACTGCACCTCGAAACAAGATCAGGATGAGACAATGCAGGCACGCACACTGGTCCAATCGGTGGCCGCAGAGGATCAGGATCCCCCCACGGCTGTCTAGCTGAACGGGCATCCGATGCGCCTGCACTTCTGCAGCAGCAACGCCCTCGCTCACGCGTGGGGCCCTGCCCTCCCACCGCGCGGGCCTCGTGGGCCCGCCTCTCTTCACGCCGCGGCAATTATTTTTCCCGCCGCCCCGCCGTGCACCTCGCTACGCTGCTCGCACTCTCGCTCAGCTGCTCGTGGAAGCCTCCCATCAATGGCCGCGGCCGCCTCCGCCCCATGCTGAGCCAAACCCCTACTAGTGCCAGCCCAGCACAGGAGGAGCGCGAGAGATCCTCGCCTACCTCGGGCCTCGGCGCAGCCGGCGCGCCCTCCGGTGCCCCGCCCCACCACTCACATGGCGGACTCGACGCACCACACCATCTGCCGCGCCGCGGCGCGCCCGCACGGCTGGTGCTGCTCGTTCGCGGGCGTCCCGGACAGCCCCGAACACCGCCGCGCGCTCCCGGCGTCGCCCGCGGTAGGCGCCGCCGTCCCGAAGCTGCCTCCGCCTCCGCCTCCGCCGCTGCCGCCCAAGTCCCCTCTGGCGCCGTCGTCGCACCACAGCTCGCCGTCGTCGAAGCTGGCGGGGCTCATCGACCCGCGCAGGATCCTCTCGCCGGGCCGCGTGTCCCCGATCGACTCCGAGGGGTCGCCGGCTGTCGCGGACGCGGAGGGGCCGCCGAGGGAGCAGGCCGCGCCTTTCGTGGCGGTGCGGGAGGACGAGGACGAGGAGGACGGGGAGCGGGGAGGGGAAAGGAACGCGCTGGATCTGAGGTTGTGCCTCAGGGGCAGGGACGGCCGGTGCGTCGCCATGGACCTCGACTCCGCCGTGCTGTGCGGGAGCAGCGCGTTCTTCGCCGGCATGGTTCCCAACGCCTCTGCGAGCGGGGGCGGCGGCGGGGGCAGGAGGGTTGAGGTGGATGGGGTGGACAACTTGGAGGCGTTCAAGGAGGCGGTGGAGCTCATGTTCGAGCCCGACGCCATGCGGTGGCTCGCCAGAGCCGGCGTGTCACGGGCAATTGCTGTGCTCGAGGTCAGACAGATGCATCCCTTTCATTTCCTTTCCCTTCTGTTTGTTTCTGCCGACAGCACGGTCCAAATTTGTGATGTGAGTGACTAGGGAGGTAGTACTAATGGTTGTACCAGTCACATTGCATGATTACACAGCTTAATTTGACTGATCAACTGATCATTTTGCGATGAATTCAAGGTATAATTGTCGCCTAGATGTTCATGTTCACCTATTCAGTTAGCCTGTGCACCATCGTTAGGTGTAGGTGCACTTGATTTTAGACTAACACAGCAACCAAATCCAAGTGTACATTCTGCAGGTGGTGTTTTAGTCAGCAACTAATTAATTTGTTGCTTTGACATGTCAATATCATTGTTGAGTTGGTGCTGATGATATATGTTATGCAGCTGCTACAATAGGTGGTGTTTTAGTCAGCAAGTAATTAATTTGTCGATGCGACGTGTCAAAATCGTTGCTCAGTTGATGATGTATGTTATCCAGTTGCTAGAAAAGAAGCTGTCGTTTATGGTAGGCCTCACTCCATTTAGGTTCTGGTAACCGGCGTTGCTAGGAGGGGAAAAAGCAATTACGTATTGTTCTCGAGTAACTGACTTTGTCAGTGTCGGTTATTGCATCGACATCACAGATTGGCCACTACCACTTGTTTCCATCTGGCAAACTGCTCCAGTGATCCATCTCAAACACTAGCCAATGGTTTCCTCTTTTGCCACCTTCCTTCGGCAGTTCTCTTCCTGACGCCGTTGGTTTCCTTCCTTGCTGCTTATCTGTCCCGGCAGCTCTTAAATCTCAAGTTCCCTGTCTGCATAAAGGCCACAGGAACGCTGAATCAAGACAAACCCGATGCTTACTGAGTCTGCTGAAATCATGGTTGTTGAATTACTCAGTTTCATGGCCCAAGTATTGAATCTACACGGTTTAATAATTATTTGCATGGCCCCAAATGCTGAATTAGAAGGGCAGCTGTCTCACTAAATCACCAGGTCGCGGGTTCGAAGCAGCCTCTCCGTAGATTTTGCGGGGAATGGCTTGAAGTAGGTTTGCTCAGTACTCCTGAGCGCTACTTCATCTTGATTCTCTGCTGGCTGCGACTAGTCGGCCAAGAAGCTTACTGCTGCACTATATTCTAGTAGGCAGAGGATGGATGAGGCTGTCTAAGGTGGACAAAAGACAAACAGAATTGCAAGGGGAATTTGCATGGGAGAGAGGAAGAAAAGGTAGCCGCAACCATAGAGCTTACCGAGACATTGGGGCTCATGGTGGAGGGTATCAAGGAAGGCATGGCGTCGATGGTGAGCCCTCCTCACTGCAGAGGCCTCTGCCCTTCCCTATCTTCACCTCCTCCATCACCCTGTCTCCATCATGTTTGCCGCAGCCCCTTTCTGTCCATGCACCCTCTACCATGCGTCAGTAGTGATGCGGACGAGATTTCTGCGACTTGCGATTTACTCGTCAACCAGTCAGGATACTCGGCTGGCCATGCTCTGCGCCCTCGCGGCCACCTTTGTCTTCATGGCCAAGCGAGCCTGACCTTGTCATGCTGCAGGATCTGATCCCCAATTGGAACATGGTAATCTTGCAATGGAATCTCACTTGGTTTGTCAACACAATGTCAATTATGTCAGTGTTGGATTGGGCCATGAGAGAATGAAATTACTTTTCTACACTTCAGTATAATTCTCTGATCGGTACTTGGTCCACAGCTTATGGTACCGGTTCATGAGTTACTCACCTTTTAATAGGTACCTTTTATTTTTAATCGCTGAATTTGAACTAACATTTTAGAGGGAAGGTACTTATGGTTCCATTTGAGCACTATAACGCCTCAGATAATATTATTGCTGGCAAAATAGTTCAGCAGGGCTTAGGGCACACATACACAGATTTCGGGAATAGAAACCTTTGCATTACTGCGACATGGCACTGATCTACTTTGGCCTTATCATCAACCTCATACTTCTTAGACGTAATTGTTGACAATAAAATGCCAAAAGAAGATTCTGGTTTAAGAGTTCACAAGTTGTTCCTGTTGGATAGTTAGGCTAAAAATAGTTAGGAAAGAAATCCAACCAGGAAAATACTTTCATTGTTCAGTTACTTCAGTACTGCTTTTAAGCATATAGACTTGATATATATATTTTTTTAAATGAATCATTCCTTGGTGCATTTTTTACTCTAAGCAGCTCTTGTTAGGGAGTTATGGTCCTTTGTGTCAAGTGTGATTGTGGATCAGTAAATTTATTATGTATGTAGGGCTAGGATAGTTAGGATAGTTAACGGTATGAAGATCCGGTAACATTATATATGTCAACAAGTGCCATTGAATATCGAAGAAAATAACATAGTAGCAGTAGCAGCTTAGCAGGTTTTCACGTTCGCGGCATAGGTTCTTCTGAATTTTATGGTTGACAATTGACTGTTAATTTATGTGCACTGCACAGTTCCTATTTAGTTCTAGTTCAGACAAATACATTTGTTTGGTGCCGCATGTTTGATCCATTAATTGATGCCATCTGCTTGGTGCACACTGTATATACACAATCTCTCATTATGACTTGTTCAGTTTCAATTGTGAAAGTAGATACTGAGATGTCAATTACAGACAACCTGATATTTTTTTATTGCTATACACGTATTCAGTTGCTCTATTTGTACTTCCTCGTTGTCTGTCTTCTGCTTCCTGACACAGTCTGAACTGTATCTTTGATGTTTGAATTACAGGTTTCCTCCTCTATTATGTTTGACAGAGGAATTGAATCATGTTTGAAGTACATCGAAGCAGTTCCATGGAATGAGAATGAGGAGGAGAAGCTGAAGCATGTTTTTGCTAGATGCACTTTTGATGAATCAGTATGTAAAGGTGTGCTGGCAAGATTACAGCAACAATGCACGAGCGGCTCAGAGGACTTGACAGTGCAGCTCGTTGAATCTATCACCAGTGGAACCAACAATGGTGCAAGAAAAGAGATGCAATCTTTTGTCAGTGGTCTCGTAAGTAAAAGCTCAGTCTATCATAAGGACTTGTCGGGGCTAAACAAAGGGGGCCTCTATCAAATCTGTCGTTCCTGTTTGAGTTCACTAGTGGAACTTTTCATGGAAGACTCAGAGCCAGTCGAGGATGTGGGCCAAGCTATGACAACTTCAGATAGCAGGCCTATGATTGAAAAGATCAGTAAGCAAACTGAGAATCTCAATTGGCTCTTTGACATCCTTTTAAACAATGATATGGCAGAAGAATATGTTGAGCTGTGGGCTAGGCAAGTTGAACTCGTCAGAATGCATGAGCAAGCATCGCCGATGTTCAGATACGAGCTTAGCCGGATATCAGCGAGCGTGTTCATCGCTCTGGGGAAAGGAAGAATCCAATGTCCCAGCAATACGAGGTGCCAATTGTTCCATGGATGGTTCAGGCCAATGCTTACGGACTTCGGCTGGCTCCAGAGGTGCTCCAAGGGGCTAGATGTGAGAATCCTGGAGGAGAACCTGGGGCAAGCCCTGCTCACCCTTCCACTTCACCAGCAGCAGAGCTTATTCGTAGAATGGTTCCAGTGCTTTGCATCTAGAGGCACAGAATGCCCTAATCTCAGCAGAGCTTTCCAGGTATGGTGGAGGAGGTCATTTGTTAGATCATCTGTAGAGGTGCGTCGGTGAGTGTTTTTACTTCACTGTGAGGTATATCATATATATGAGCTGCGTGCATCATTGTAAAATTAGAGCTGTGCAATATCTAATAGATTCAATTTTGTTTTTTCTTAATAAAATTCAGCTGGTTCTTCCCGTTCTGTGCCCTAGATGTTACTTGCACCTTACAAACGTAAACCAATACAGAATACACTACGAGCCATAAACATCGTCATAAATATGTGGAGTTTGTTAGCTCTTTTGGATGGACTAGAGTAGATCAGTGGGTATTTTGACTTCCATTCGGTATGAAAGAACTAGAACACATGGATCCAGAGAGAGTGAGAGAGGAGAAAGAAAGAGGTACAGACCGTCGGGCTTGGTGGACGAGCTCGAGGAGTCCATGGCGGTGTGGTAGTGACGGTGTAGAGGTGGCGGAGTCCCGGCGGGGTGGAGCTACGGCGGTCTGGTGGTGCTTCCCGCCGCTGGCAGCCCCCCCCCCCTCTAGATCGGATTAGGGTTAGGACGGTGGGGTGACTGGTGGCGGCGAACCACGTATCCCGAGCCGTTTACCCCACCTCCTCTTTATAGGCACTGTGCGACGGGGGCCCACCAGCCACTAGATGGCTGGACGTCCCCGATCAGGACGCGGTCAAGGGGTCCGTCTCGACCGTTGGGTCAAGACGGATGAGATCAATTCTAACATTGTCCCCCCTTGATCTCAACTCATACTTTAACTTTAAACTTTGACTTTAATCCCTTTCACTTTTATTTGTTCCATCACGGATTAGTGCATAGATCATGCTTCATCGTCACGGTCAATCACCGATAGACTTAGCAGCTACAATACACGTCTCTGTTCTGAAACAGATTCTTTAACTTTTGGGCCCTTTATTGTCCGGAAATCATAGGCTATACCATAAACCCATGTCGACTGTGTGTTCTCCAAACACACTGGGTGGTAAGCCTTTTGTACGCGGATCCGCAAGCACTTGCTTGTTACTTTTATGTTCAATACTTTTAGTATGATTCCGGACTTTCTCCTTCACAACGTATAACTTTAACGTCAATGTGTTTGGCAGCACACTTGACCCGTTGTTATAGGAGCGAACTTCTTAAATGGTTATTGCTGTTGTATACCATTATCAATTCCGGGTGTAAGTTCTTTTAACCATTTCGCCTGTCCTTAAGCCTCATAACAAGCTATACCATGGGTATGCATCTTTGATGACACCACAACTGTTTCTTTGGAGCTTTTCCACAATAATACTCCAACTACGAGTGTTAGCTACTATGTGGGTTTCACTAAACATCTCGCCAAAATTTAACTTTTGTACCCACAACTATTTGAGAGTACTTATTCTTTCTTACTCACCATGAGGCCTATAAATCTTTGCACAATTGCAACACATTCTCAACTCCATTCCAGTGATCTATATCTGGACTGGACTTCTGCCAAAAACATCCCGGATACATAAACTGTGTCAGGGTAAGTTCTTGCTTATAAGCATTCAGTAAGCTTCCAACAGCTGAAGCATATAGGACGTCCATTTGATCGATCTCACATTTATTCTTGGAACACTAAAAGTTCCAAAAACTATTACCCTTGACTATAGGAACAGGCGCAGGTTTATTCACATATATACTTTATTTCTTTAGAATCTTCTCTAAGTATACACTTGAGATAGTTCTAATACCCCTTTTCCTTTTATCTCGGTAAGTTCTAATTCCTAGAACAAATGATGCTTTACCAAGACTATTCTCATTGAAACTTGAGGACAAGAACTGCTTTTTCTCCAACAGTAGATTAACACCACTACTAGCGAGTAAGGTGCTACCCACATGTAGGATTAGGAAAATAAATTTCCCATGTTTAAACTTTGCATAAATACAATTGTCCTCTATATTCTCTTTAAAACCCAAACTTTCTTATTGTACTGTCAAACTTCAAGAACCACTGTCTTGAAGCTTGCTTTAATCCATAAATGGATTTCTTTAGGCAACATCCCTTTACGTTCTTTTCCTTCCACGACAAAACCTTTTGAGTTATGACATGTAAACTTTTTCATATAAATCCTCGTTGAGGAATGTGTCTTTACATCTTTCCGATGTAACTGTAAATCATAATGTGCCACTAATACCATTATGATTCTAAAAGAATCCTTGCATGCTCATTATAATCTATTACTTCTCTTTATGTAAATCATTTCACCACAAGTGGCGCTTTATAGCTTTCCATATTCCCTTTGGATATCTTTCTATATTCCCTTTGGAGTCACCTTTGTCTTGTAGACCCATTATAGCCTACTGTTTTGGCTCCATTAGGAATTTCTTCTAAGTCCCAAACATCGTTGGTATTTATTGATTTCATTTCATGTTCCTTTGCTTTTTGCCATTTAGACAAGTGAACGCCTCTCATGGCTTCTTCAAATGAGGTGGAATCACTCTCTATTTGAATTTCTTTCTTAACTTTTACTTCTTAGTCACCAGAAATATCTGATTTTTTTATTCTTTGAGACTTTCTGGGGCCTCATGGCACTTCTTTCATATGGGGCTATTATTACTCTTCATTGCCAAAAAGGCAATTATTCTATAGCCTCCTGTATCATAAGATCCTTGTTTACTTATTCATCTTCTTTAAGTATGTCATACAACATCAACATGTATTAAGCAATTTGTTGCTCTAAAACACTGCAGTGGATATGTAATCCCACTTCTATTCAAGCTTTTGGTATCTACATACCATGCTCCCCCAGATTACTCCATCTTCTTTAAAGATGGTGTATCTTTAAATTTCTTATTTTGGGTTTAATCTTTCAAAACTCGAATGGTGCTTTAAGCACCGCCTTAATAACTTTGAGACTCGTCCAGTATGAATACTAGCCGACTATGCTATCTTTCTATCGGAACCATAAAAGGTCCAGGAATTTAGCTATTTCTTTACTTTAGGGGTATTGTTATTATGACCGTCTTACTCCCTCAACGATCACACTCATCTTTTATAAATCACTTTTACCTTCAATGCATAGTATGCATTGCATTATCTGAAGTATGAGGAAGTATCTTTCTTAATTGTATTTCTTAATTAATCTCACATTTCTCCCCCTCGAAATGTGGTATGAACTTTTCTACCACAATTTCGAAAAACATTCAGAACTCTTGTGAATGAGAAAACTTTGATTACTTACTTCATCCACATGATTACATCATGCAAATAAAATTTGTATGAGAGTACAATTTTCTCATTTCACTTCAAAACTCAACATAGTCTATTATTATCAATACTTCTGCAAGTCACGCTTGCATATCATTCTTATCTTTTGGTTCACATGCAACTTTCTTTTGTTCTTAAACTCATTGAGTACTTAATGACCATGACACAATCAGAGTGTACGGTCAATACTAGGATAGCATAAAAGCTACCTCAAACTTCTCTCCATGTGCGGGATACACTTAGAGCACATGAGTCATCACATCCTTCTCCCACCATGCGGGATAAGTACTATGCCAAAACTCTCCCGCCACGCAGGATTGGTTAACATATGTACTATGCCAACTTTACCCCGCCATGCGGGTATTTTCTCAATCTTTTCCCGCCATGCGAGTACTATTACAAACTTTTCCTGCCATGCGAGATAATTCCCTTGAACCGACATAAATGCTAGGATTGGCTCGTGTTCAATCATCAAATTCAGAAATAAATCTGAATATTCTTTTAACACACATGTTTAATCCAATGTTGGTCAAATTAAACATGTATATGACTTTTACAACTCTCATAAGTGAAACTGAAAATAAATTCTTCTTCACAAAGAGTACATAAAAGATATTTCTCAATGAAGACTCTCATTGATCTATCTCTTTTCTTGGATCAATATCCTAGAATTCTTTTCTTTTGAAGCCATTCTTTAAAGAGAACACAGTCCCTTAAGCAATGTCATTCTTTCATACATAACTTGCCCTTAGGCATTTCATCATCTGAGTCACAAGTACCCAGCTCATTTCTTTTACTGCTTTTAAGAATGAAAGCATAGAGATCTTTTGTCTGAAAAAAATATTCAACAATAATGCTCATTAAACTTTGAAATCTTTATGTTCTATTCTATATCACCGTTGGGCAGAAATAGAATCAAACATCATTCTTTTACACTAATTCCACATCACCGTTGGGCAGAAATTGAATTAACGTATAGAAACTCAATAATCTTAAAAACATAGAAGTGTTCCTCAAAATTAAATTTTCCCGTTGGTTCGAATTTAATTAGAAGACAATGAACTTCATTGCAGTGGAAACATGAAAATACATTTCTCTAGTTTAAGAGCATTCCTTGATCTTTATCTATTCTCTGAAAATTGGTCACTTTGATGCAAAATTCATCAGAGATTTAAACTTTAATCATAAAACTCATAGAATTATAATATTGTTATCATCAACGTTGGTCAGAAAATAACAATATCATAATTTAACTTTAACTATTAACTTACTATTCCTCCAAGTAAAATTTTTTGTTGGTTCCAATTTTAACTAGAGAATCAACTTTTCATCATTTTCTGAATAACTATAACTGCTCTTCAAATTAAATTCTCCCGTTGGTTCAAATTTAATGAGAAGACAACAAACTTTAACTTCGCAGCGGAAAATTGACAAAATTTCTTTTCTACTTTTCAGAAGCATTTTACTGTACTTTTCTACTCTCTGAAAATTCTAACACGTTGGTGCAATAATTATCAGAGATTTTAAATCACTCTTTGAATGAAATCATCGAAATTTGCTTCTAAAAATAATAGAATAATTCTCAATCACCACTGTGCATTCGACCCAACCGGAGATACGGCCCGACTTACTTTTCTGGAATTTTACCCACAGGAAAATTTCTCTTTTCTATTTTCTTTTGAGCCAATACATATTTTTTTTATTTTCTGGAAAAAAGAAAAAACAAAAAACCAGGCTCATTCTTTTCTTTTCTCGGCCCAAGACAGCAGAAGCTGGCTCAGCCCAACTCAACATTCAGCCCGGCCCCTCTCCCTCGCGCGTGCGCACTGCTTGCCCAGGCCGCAACATGGGCCTGGGCCGGCAAAGTGCCACGGCCACGCGCCCCGCCTGGGCCGTGATGCAGCCCACTCAATCTCGGTCGTCCACGTGCATCCGACGGCCAAGCGCACGTCTAGGGCGAACAAAACGTCGGGTCAGCCACGGGCGGGAAACCCTAGCTTCATCTCCTCCGTTCCCCTTCTCTCTCGCACGCCTCACACGACAGTCGCGGCAGCCGTGGTTGCCGTCGGCGCCGGTCGGGGCGGCCGTCCTAGCCGGTGAGGAAGATGCCGCCCGAAGTGGTCCCAGCGGTGGCTCCCCCCTCCTCTATTTTCTTCCCCTCCTCCTTTCTCTCTCGTGCCGCACTCAGAGGAGCAGCAGTGGCCCAATGGCCGATCGGAGGAGGAGTCGGTGGCGGCGCCGCCGCCAGTCCACTTGCCGGTGCATGCGCCCACCACGAGGTGGACGCACCGTCGTCGAGTGGCCTGGTGGTGGTGCCCTTTACCGCCGAGCCCGAGGCGTGGCCGCGCCGGTCGGCGGTGTTCAACTTCCCCGCGCGGGTTAGGGTTAGGGTTCGAGTACTTTTCGAAATTGAGACCCCTTCTTTCCCTGTTTCTTCACCTGATTAGGGTTTAGGGTTCGATGAACCCTTTGTATTTCTTTTCTTTCGATCCGAATCGGATCTAGCTCCGTTCTTTTCTTTTCTTTGCCCAGTGCCGTGATATACACCTTGCAAATCGGCTCTGATACCATTGTTAGCTCTTTTGGATCGACTAAGAGTAGATCAGTGGGTATTTTGACTTCCATTCGGTATGAAAGAACTAGAACACATGGATCTAGAGAGAGTGAGAGAGGAGAAAGGGAGAGGTACAGACCGTCGAGCTTGGTGGATGAGCTCGAGGAGTCCATGGCGTCGGTGTCAGTGGCGGTGTGGCAGTGACGGTGTAGAGGTGGCAGAGTCCCGGCGGGGTAGAGCTACGGCGGTCCGGTGGTGCTTCCCGCCGCTGGCAGCGCCCCCCTCTCTAGATCGGATTAGGGTTAGGACGGCGGGGTGACTGGTGGCGGCGAACCACGTATCCTGAGCCATTTACCCCACCTCCTCTTTATAGGCACTGTGCGACGGGGCCCCACCAGCCACTAGATGGCTGGACGTGCCCGATCAGGACGCGGTCAAGGGGCCCGTCTCGACCATTGGGTCAAGACGGATGAGATCAATTCTAACAGAGTTTCGTTAATTTTTGCCTTAAACTTGGCATCATTGTACATGACCTTATTCATATCAGTAGTATGCAAGCAAACAAGATTGCATCACTACACTCTGAGTCTCTGATGATCGCTGCTATATATACATTCATGAGTTCCATCACAGACACTATACAGCTTAGCCGTGCTTGGCACACATGAGGCTATCTGGCTGGGCATCGATGTTGAGCCAGTAGCAATCCTCGAACGCGCACATCCTGGAGGCCTGCAGCGTCTCACCGACGTCCTCTGGCTTCAGGTAGTTCGGCGTCCACGATGGCGTCCCGTCCTCGAAGGAGTTGTGCGTAAGCCGGCGGATGCCCGACCCGTCGATGTTGACGGTGAAGATCTCGCCGTAGGGCTGGTAGTGGTGCGGGTTGGAGATGGGCTCAGCGGACACAGTGGAGTAGTCCGACGTGAACACCAGTGTCTTGGAGTCCGGGCTGAACCAGGGGTGGTTGGTCCGGCCGCCATCGGTGCTGTGCACCACCCTCCGCTGGCCGGTGCCGTTCGGGTGCACCATGTAGATGGCGAAGCTGCCGCCGCCTAGGTTGTCCCGGTCGGAGGCGAACGCGATCCACTCGCCGTCAGGGGACCAATTGCACATGGTGTCGGACCAGGGCCCCTCGCCCCCTCGGTGAGGCGCCGGATGCCACCGGCCTCGCCGTCCTCCGTGTCCATGATGTAGAGGTTCTTGTGCCTGGACCTCCTGGACCGGAACACCACCCACTTGCCGTCCGGCGAGGGGGACGGGAACCCGTTGTTCTCGCCTCCCACGGTGAGCTTCTTGATCGAGACATTGGGGTCGTCGTCGTCGCCAAGGGACACGGCGACAACATCCACCTCGGTGCTCTCGCTCGCGAAGTCCGGCCCGACGCCGGTGTAGATGACCCCTTTCCTCTTCCAGTCCCATGTCGTGGGGAACGCGTTGCCCGAGAAGACCCGCCGGCGGCCATCGGAGCCGTCGGAGTTGACCACGAACAGCCCCGGCAGCCCGACGAAGGCGATCCTCTTGCCGTCGTGCGAGAATGAGGGGAACGACCCATCAATCCTGAAGAGCGAGAACGTGTCTGGCGCAGGGCTCTTGATGCTCTCCAGTAGCAGTGGCCAGTCCCCGTTCCCGCTGCCTCGGCACCGGTGGTACTCGACGCGCTCGCTGTCGGGCGAGATGAACGGGTTGAAGTGGTGCGTGCGCGGCGCCATGGGCCGGGTCACCTCGAAGTAGGCGGCGTTGGCGCCGCCGCCGCCGCCGGACACGTCGATGACCTCGATGTGGCGGTAGTCGGAGCCCGGGGGCCGGGTGGCCACGGCCACGAGCCCCGGCGCGCCGGGCGACGCTGCGGGGGTGAACACGTGGAACCCAGGCGGGGTGATCCGGTCGACGATGGACGCGACGGACACCCCAGCAACTTCGTCGTCCATGAAGGAGAGCCTAGCGCGGTACACGCCGTACTAGCCGTCACCGTCCCATCGGTGGAAGACGTTGGTGCTCTCGTCGGCCCAGGTCGGCCACCCGCTGTCCGGGACGGCCAGCGCCGCCGTGACCCGTCGGACGTCCGGAAGACATAGATATCGGTGCGGAGGTCCTCCACCTCGCCGACCCAGTCGCCCGGGCCGGGCGACGCGACGGCGGTCCAGTCCCCGGACAGCGACACGACGGTGCTAAAGTCGGCGACGCCGCGTGGGCTGAGGCGGCGCGTGGCCCCGGACGCTAGGCTCGTGGAGTACACGGCCGCCCAGTTCCGGCGGGGCCCCCGCGGCCTCCGCCGTGGAGACGTACACCAGGTGGGCGCCGTCG
Organism: Miscanthus floridulus; assembly: GCF_019320115.1. NCBI lineage: Eukaryota > Viridiplantae > Streptophyta > Magnoliopsida > Poales > Poaceae > Miscanthus > Miscanthus floridulus. The sequence goes on from NC_089596.1 coordinate 6,279,436, forward strand.
GGGGTCAGCGAGGGCCGGTCCTTGAGCGCGATGGGGTCCCACGGGAGCAGCTGCGTGAGCGTCGGTGAGTCGTCCGCCTCCTCCAGCGCCTCACGGCGGCCGGTGGCGGTGGTGGAGGGGACGGGGGTGAGGTAGAGGTTGAGCAAGCCGTTGCGCTCGTAGACGAAGAGGAGGGAGGGCGACTCCAAGGAGGAGGAGGGCGTGAAGTTGCTGTTGTAGTTGATGGAGGCACCATTCGTGAGGTGGATCTCTGCGGCGGCGGCGGAGGGGGAGAGTGGGGCGAGCGGGAGCGCGAAGATGTCGAAGGCGTAGCGGCTCCGGCCGAGCGTGGTGAAGACGATAGTGCCGGAGGTCGCGAGCGCAGGCGCCACAAGGAGGAAGAGGAAGAGCGGCAGGAGAGTGGCGCGGGAAGCCATGGCGTGGACTGGCGGCTACTGCCCACTCGAGAGGTGCACGCATGAGTGCAGCAGAAATCGAATAAAGCATGTTCGTTTGATCGTGGATTATAAACCAGAATAGTATTTTTCTCTTATACCAAACCAACCATCGTTTACGACGGACCAAAGGGATTGTTGCCTTAGATGGCCAATGGGCTGGCCCGGCCCGGCCCGGCACAGCACGGCCCGTAAAAGCATGGCTCGATAGGGGTTAGGCCGGCACGGCATGTCGGGCCTCCTGGGCCGTGCCGAGCTGGGCTTCGTGCCTAGCCGACGGCCCAGGCACGGCCTGCTAGGCTGCTTTTCATGCCGGGCCGGCCCGATAAGCACGACAAGTCAGGGAGGCTAGGCCAGCCCAAGTCCTGCTTCAGTAGGCGATGACGGCATCAAGGTCGAGGGGTCCGCCGACCGCGTCGGCGGCATCAGAGAGAGCCAGAGAGGAAAGGGAAGAATAGGAGCCAGGAGGGCAGTAGGGGGAGAGGGGCAGCACGGGAGCGCAGTAGTGGCGGTCGATGCCGGCGTGCTTGCCCTGGCCTCGAGGCAGATCCGCAGCGTCAACCGTCGGAGCAGGCAACGGGATGCTAGATTCGGTCACCCGAAGCCGGCTGCCATGCTCGAGGGCGATGGCGGTGCATGGAGGAGGCCGCGAGGAAGCCGACGGCGGGGAAAGAGAGGCAGGTAGGCAACTGCTTGAGCCGGATCCGACGGCCTCGTAGGCCACGGCAGTGCACCCAAGGCATGGAGCCTAGGCCTGGCGCACTCGCTCTCGAGGTGCGGCCGCGAGGAAGGAAGGAGCCGGCGGCGCCACCTACCGGCGAGCGGAGGACGGGGGAGCAAAGTCGCGGGGGAGGGTTCGCGGAGGAGGGCGTTGTGGGAGGGGACTACGCGGGGCAGCGAGAAGGGGAGGGGAAGCCGGGAAGGGAGTTAGGGTTTGGGGAATCGGGGGTGGGTGCGAGTGCCAGCGGGGAGGGGGCGCAGGGAGGCGGCAGGTCAATGCGGGGCGACGGGGCGCGGGGAATGCGGCCAATGCGGGGCGTGGGGAGGGGGCACGAGGAGGCAGCAGGCCAGGCCGCCAGCGGGCCGCTGGCTCTATAGCAGGCCGTGCCGTGCCGGCCCACGTGCCTAGGGTAGGGCCCAGGCACGGCTTGCTCGTCCGGGCCGTGCCAGCCTGGGCCCGCTAGCCGCCGGGCCGGGCCATGCTTGGACCGGGCCAAAAAAACAGGCCTTGGGCCGGGCCGGTGGGCTCGGACTGCATGGCTAACTATGGTTGCCTGCCGGGGAAGGCTCTGGCTGGTATTAAATCGGCTTCCGCTGATTTGCATGGCTGGTTTCTTGCGAGAGAAAAACATTGTTTTACGATTGATTTGTACGGATTAAGATTGGATGATTTTTACCGGCTTCGTGATCGAATCGCGACGTGTCGTGAGTGTCAGTGTCAGTGTGTCGCCATGATAATCTAGGAACAAAAGAAGTATCTACAAATGCGTGTGAGGTGCGCAACAAGATTGTTTTTGAGTTTTAAAAGCATGCCGCAGACTGGAGATGCATCAATGAGATTAAGTTTTGAGTTTTGTAAATTTGATCTGGACATTGTGGTGTGATGAATTGTAATAAGTTGATGTAATTTTTTAAGCCAGATGTTCCTATTATTAAAAAGAAAAAGAAATACCTGTTAGTGTTGATCTCCTCAGACTCGGCCCAACGGTCGAGTCAGGCTCTGATCCGCCGCGCTCTGATGGGGGGTGCACAACCAAATGTGGGCCCCCGTCATGCAGCACCATATAAAGGAGGTTCACTTGACACCGCCACAATCTTCAACGCGGTGAGCTGACGCCCACGTCCTCGCCACCATATGCATCGAGCCGCTGCCACCTTCACCACCTCAGCATCCTCTCCAGCGACCGTTACCCTATCGCTGACCTCACCACCGATGCCATGGCTAGCAGCTCCTCCAAGGCCGATGGTCAGCCACTTCTATCCTCTCTCTCTTTAGTTCATGTTCTAGGTCAAACTACTTGTTTTATCCTTAATAGAAGAGAAACCACCCACTGATCTACGCCTAGATGATTCAAGATTTTCTAACAATGGAATCAGAGCCAGGTTAGCGTGTAGATCTAGTTCGGGGAAGAACTTTAGAAGGAGATGATTCGATTTGATTCAGATTAAACCCTATCCCTGATCCTAGAAGAAAGGACATAGAGGGGAGGGAACTACCCAGGTTCTCCCATCGCCGTCGCCACTACCGTCGTGCGGGAAGAAGATCCCACCACCGCGCGGGAGAACGAGCTGAGCCGCCGCACGACGCCACATCATTGACGCGTGGGCTCGGCCTTAGAGCACTGCTGCAAGGCCACTCGATGGCGATGCGCTCACCCACAGGCGAACGCGCGTGTCGGCGAGGGGCCCTGCGGCGGCACCGCCACCTTCCTCCGGCCACCACGACCGGCCGCCTCCACTGCTCCTCCTCATGGTTGTGGTGATGAGGGGAGGGGGAGGGAGAGAATGATCTAAGGTTCCGGGGAGGAGGGCGGCGCCCTGGTTTTGTCCCGCCCAGATCGACGGACAACCGTTGGATGAGATGGACGGCTCCGGGTGATCGGGCCGGTTTTTGGCCCAGGCGGCAAAGGAGAATCCCGACATAGGCCTAGGTTGTGACCTAGGATGCGGGAGCACGCAGCGCACGAGTAGGCCTCGGGCTGAATGAATAGTAGGGTTGTGAATTTGTTTTATTATTTTTAGAAGCAATTTTTTGATGAATTTGGCTTAGATTTCATCTCCATTCAATTTGAACCAACGAGATAAATTGTCTAGAGAGTAGATAAGTACATAGAAATGCTTCTGATCAAGAATTATTATTTTTCAAGTCTTTTCATGTTTCTGCTGCTATGAATATGTTTATCCTCTAATTAAATGGAAACCAACGAGAAAATTTTAATTGGAGGAGTAGTCAGATTTTTAAGTCAAATTATGATATTGTTATTTTTCTGACCAACGTTGATGATAACAATATTATAAGTTTATTTATGAGTTTTATGCATTAGTTCTATTTCTATCCAACAGTGATGTAGAGTTAATGTAGAAGCACATTGTATGTTTTATTTTTGACCAACGTTAAATTAAGGCATGCAATTATTATGTCAATTGTTTCTCACTTTATCTGATGTTGTTTTCAGGATACAACCCAATGATGTTTATCTCGTCCATTGTGCCTCTCAATGGAAGCAACTATAATATATGGCGAGAGAAGCTTGAGATAACACTTGCGCTGTCCGACAATGATCTAGCGCTAACCTCTCCCTATCCCACTGAGCCTGAGGACCCAATGAGGGCAGAAAATGAGACTAATGCAGCTTTCGCTACTCAGGAGTGTGACCATGCAACTGTAAGAATGAAGTACGACCATGATCATGCGAAGTGGGATAGTTCAAACCGTAAGTGTTTGATGGTGATTAAGGGTTCCATTGAGGATCCAATAAGGGGATCAATCCTAGAATGTACCACCACCACTGAGTATCTCAAGAAGGTGGAGAGTCAGTTTACTGACTTTTCAAAGGCTTATGCAAGCACTCTTATTAAGAAGTTAGTCAATGAGAAATACGTTGGTGGAGGAATTAGAGAGCACATATGGAAGATGAGCAACATGACATCCAAGCTTAAACCAATGGACATAGGGCTCAAGGATGAATTCCTAGTTCATTTGATTTTTGCATCTTTGCCCAAAGAGTATGAGACCTTTATTGTTAATTATAACTTACAACCAGATAAGTGGACATTGAGAAGCTCATTGCCATGTGTGTGCAAGAAGAGGAGAGGCTTAAGAGCTCACATGGTGACTCTGTCAACCATGTGAAGGAAAATAAAAGAAAAAACTTTAAGAATGCTAAACCACAAGGGAAACCTCAGTGGGACAGTAGCTCCCCTTCTAAGTCACAAGGAAAGGACCCACAAACTGATCACTATAAGAAATTCAACAATGTTCAAGTCGACAAGGATACATGCAAATGGTGCAAGAAGAAGGGACACTACCAGAAGGATTGTCTAGAGTTCCTGAAGGACCTGATGAGAAAGGATGAGGACATTATTACATTTATAGATGAGTCCTTGTATTTAAGTTATGCAAAATCTACTTGGTGGATTGATTCAGGTGCAACTATTCATGTTGCAAATTTATTATAGGAATTCCATACGAGGAGGACCCTACAAAGAGGAGAAAGACACATTAAAGTAGCAAATGGAGTCAAAGCTGAAGTTGAAGCTATTGGAGAACTCCCATTTGAATTAAATGATGGCTTTTACATATGTCCTTTATGTACCCTCTTTGTGTAGAAACTTAATAAGTGTTTCACATTTAAACGATGATGGATTTGATTGCCATTTTGGTAATGGCCAATGTAAGATTATGTTTAATCATAAGTGTGCTGGTCTTGCCTTTCGACAAGATGAGCTTTATTTGTTATCACTTTCTGAGAATGTGAATGTTGTGAGCACTAAAAATGAGAATGCCTCGTCGTCTATGAATGTAAGTAATAAGCAGAAGAGAATTCATGTTATATCATCGAAATTATGGCACTATCGTTTAGGCCATATTTCGAGGGGGAGGATAGAACGACTGATTAAGAAATCAATTCTTCCGCTATTAGAATTTTCAGATTTAGAACAATGTCTTGATTGCATTAAAGGAAAGTATGTTAAGAAAATAAAGAAAGATGCCAAACAAAGCGTAGGAATTTTAGAAATAATTCACACAGATATCTGTGGTCCGTTTCCTATCAAAAGTGTGGATGGTTATGATTCATTTATAACATTCATAGATGATTATTCTCGTTATGACTATATTTATCCAATTAAGGAAAGATCTGAAGCATTGGATAAATTTAAGATATTTAAGGTTGAAGTAGAAAATCAGCATAATTTAAAGATTAAGATAGTAAGATCCGATCGTGGGGGAGTACTACGGTCGACATACCCCATATGGCCAAGTTCCTGGACCTTTTGCAACATTCTTATAGGAAAATGGCATAGTTGCCTAGTACTCTACACCGGGCGAGCCTTAGCAGAATGGAGTAGCTGAAAGATGCAACCGTACATTGATGGACATGGTGAGAAATATGATAAGTTACTCCACTTTACCGATAAGTTTGTGGGTGGAGGTTTTAAAAATGCCATTTATATTCTCAATCGAGTACCAAGCAAGTCGGTGCCCAAAACACCATATGAGTTATAGACAGGAAGGGAACCTTCACTTAACCATTTACATGTGTGAGGCTATCCAGCTGAGGCTAAAGTATTTAACCCAAACATTAGGAAGCTAGACTCCAAGACAGTCAGTTACCATTTTATTGGCTATCTAGATAAATCAAAAGGTTATCGTTTCTATTGTCCTGATAGACATATGAAGTTTGTAGAAACAAGACACGATGTGTTTTTGGAGGATGAGATGGTCAGGGGGAGCATGGTAGCACGAGGAATTAACTTTGAGGAGAAGCAGATATATGTGCCCACTCCGATGGTTCAGGAGCCATTTTTCTCGCTACCTATTGCTGCTGCACCAATAGTGCAGGACACTATAGTGACAACACATGTTGTTAGTTCTCCCATGGCAACAATAAATGAACATGAAGAACATGTCCTTCAGGATCCTATAGAGCCCGTTGTCACACATGAGGGAGAGCAACAACAGGCCCATATGGAACAAGCGCCAACTAATGAGGCCCTTAGAAGGTCTCGAAAATCTATAAAATCAGTTATTCCTGATGACTATGAAGTCTATGTTAGTGAAGAATATGTTATTTAAGAATTTGAAATGGAGGGTGATCCCACCTCATTTGAAGAATCCATGAGAAACGCTCACTCGTCAAAGTGGCTTGTAGCCATGGAAGATGAAATGAGATCAATGAGCATCAATGATGTTTGGAACTTAGAGAAAATTCCTAAAGGAGTCAACACAGTAGACTGTAAATGGGTCTACAAAACGAAATATGACTCCAAAGGGAATGTGGAAAGGTTTAAAGCACGACTTATGGCAAAAGGCTTCACGCAAAGAGAAGGAATAGATTATAATGAGATATTTTCTCCAGTCTCATGCAAGGATTCTTTTAGAATCATAATGGTGTTAGTGGCACATTATGATTTAGAATTACATCAGATGGATATAAAGACGGCTTTCTTTAACGGGGATTTGGATGAAAATATTTATATGGCACAACCAAAAGGTTTTGTCATGAAAGGAAAAGAACGCATAGGATGCCACCTGAAGAAATCTATTTACGGATTAAAACAAGCCTCTAGACAGTGCTATTTAAAGTTTGATGAAACAATAAGGAAGTTTGGGTTTAAAGAGAATGTAGAGGATAATTGCATTTATACAAAGTTCAAGAATGGGAAATTCATTTTTCTAATCCTGTATGTGGATGACATCTTACTCGCTAGTAGTGATATTAATCTACTACTGGAGACGAAGAAGTTCTTGTCCTCAAATTTTGATATGAAAGATCTCGGTGAAGCTTTGTTCGTTTTAGGAATAGATATTCACCGAGATAGGAGAAAAGGGGTTTTAGGATTATCGCAAAAGGCATACTTAGAAAAGGTTCTAAAGAAATATAGTATGCATGCTTGTAAGTCTTCACCTGCTCCCATAGTCAAGGGCGATAGTTTTGGGGAATTCCAATGTCCTAGGAATGAATACGAGATTGATCGAATGAAAGCGGTTCCATATACTTTGGCTGTCAGAAGCTTACAGTATTCTAAAGTATGTACACGCCCTGGCTTAGCTTTTGTTACCGGGATACTTGGCAGATATCAGAGTAATCTAGGAATAGAATACTGGAGAATGGTAAATAAAGCTTTGCGTTATGTGCAAGGCACAAAAGGCCTTATGCTAATGTACAAAAGATCTGATTCCCTACATATAGAGGGGTATTCAAATTTAGATTTTGTGGGAGATGTAGATGATAAAAAATCCACATCAGGCTATGTGTTTAGTCTCATAGGAAAAGCCGTTTGATCCTTTCTCCATGCGACGTTTACCTGTGGTACCCTTCTCCATCCGACGTGTACCTGTGGGACCTATAGTAACTCATCCGTGATGCTTGCAATTGGTCATAGAAGTCTCCACTTGGTCCTTTCTCCATCCGACGTGTACCTACGAGACCCTTCAACATCCGACCTATGGGACCTGATGGCTTACGTGTCACGTGTACCTGTGGAACCATTCTCTATCTCCATCCGACCTGTAGGCCTCGACGGCTTGCATGTCATGTGTACCTATGGGACCATCCAACCTTTGGGACCCTATGGCTAGTGGGACCTTTCTCCATCTCTATCTGACCTGTGGGACCCGATGACTTGCGTGTCACTTGTTGCCACCGGGGTTTAATAAATTCAAACTCAAAACAAAAACCATGAGACCTAGGAGTCGAACACGGGACCCAGAGCAAGGAATAGACCATCTTCACCATTGCGCTAGATGCCTGGTTATGTTGACATGTTTTAGGAGTAGTATATGTTCTCTGCGTGGATAGGTTAACCTATATATTGGATATATCCCTTTCCCCTATAGGTCAAAACAAATCTGTGCTCGTTGGACTTGCGACAGCGGTGCTAGCGGCGGCGGTGGCAGTAACGGAGGATCCCTAATGTGCTATGGTGGCTCAGGCTTCCTTTTGGAGGCTAGGCGGTGGGTCTTCCTGGTGGAGCGCGGTGGCATTGGCATCTATGTCCATCATGTGCCATGGCAGAGGCGACAGATTCAATCCACATGTCTCCTTTCTCACCTTTTCCTGTTTGCTTTACTGTTTTGGTCCTTGCTTGAACATGAGGTATACAAGAAAAATTGTAGCGTTGAAGATCTAGTTAGGAGATGGCACTGGTTGGTTTTCTGTTGGTGTCTTGGTTTTCTGCATATGTTTGGAATTCTTACTGTAAATACCTGTGTGCAACTAGGCCTATTAATTATCAAGTGTTTGCTTGATTATACCTATCTATCTAGGCAAACATGCAGGCCCTTCGCTTCTGCCTAAAACTATTTTTTCTGTCCAGTGCTTGCTTGATTCTACATTTTTGTTTCATATGCTCTAGTGCCACCAGTGAGTTCTTATGGTATTTTGAACTTGTAACATATCAAGGCCATATTTCTGTGCCAATGGTGTCTACATGGCTATTGGATGTATTAGAATGCAGCTCATATGTTTGCTTTCTGTGTCTTCTCCTTATTGACAACCAAGTTATCCATTTGGTTCCAAACAAGAGAAAGGCATCAAAAGCAAATCAATACTTTGTGTCCATCATTCACATCAATGAGGCCAATAATGTTTAAACTGCACATGTTGCTACTGATACCAATGATGATCACTACCACTTGTTGACTGACATTCTACTTGTGAAAACTGAGGAAGCTCAATTAACTGCTAAAATTGTAATGGTTACAACTCCATTAACTGTTAATCTAGTTTGAGTTATATATATCTATGTGGTGCTAATCTAAATTTACATGAGGCCGTACTATGAAAATTGTTAATGGTTGTTAAAGTTGCACTTTGGTATGAGTTGTGGACTTCACTGATGGATCTTTGTTGGATTATTTTCCCCTTCAGTGATCTCATTATTGAGGAAGCTCTCATCATACTACACACTGATGAAATGGAGGAGACTTGAATGCCTGGTGTGGTTGTGATAGGTCTTTTCTGTACTTATTTGATTTCAATCCTAGAAGTCACAATAGTCGAGGGGCAGACTAAAGGCGTGTTCGGCTCGGTCAGATTTTGACACGCTTGAGACTTGAATGCCTGGTGTGGTTGTGATAGGTCTTTTCTGTACTTATTTGATTTCAATCCCAGAAGTCACAATAGTCGAGGGGCAGACTAAAGGCGTGTTTGGCTCGGTCAGATTTACAATGGTCGAACCATCACTAGGACTCTAGACCAAGGCAAGATAAAGATTTTTTCCCAACCGGTGTGCTTCTCCTCAGGTGCTGTCGCACTCCCTCGGGAACCTCAACCAGTCGTATCGCAGAAGGCATGTTCGACCAAAGATGCAGGAGTATTAACGTTTCCAAGCATACACTGATGAAAACAGAGCATGTCTCCTCCATTTACGCCGATGAGACGGCATCAGTCTTGGCGCTGGTTTTTAGTTAGCTCCTCCACTGATGCCCCAATAGTGTGTGCACTCCTTGCGTTTGTGATAACACTAGAAAAAGAAAGACCCCAATGAGAGGAGAACGAGAGCAGAGACATACTAGCAAAGATTCTTCAAGACTGTCAAGTTCCCTAGTTGGCATGGCGGGGCTGCAAGAAGACATGGCAGAACCGAGCTAGAGTGACCTGGACTGTATGAAGATCCTTCTTCCTGGATTGTATGCAGAAACATTGGTAAGTGCCCATTTTCTGTGTGCTGAATCCAATCTATTAGGGTTTGCCTTTGGGAATGAACTTGTCCCTCTATCTGGCTATGTTGATTGTTGTGCATGTAGAAACTACCGGCTGCAATGGCCCCTGTCGTCAGAGGTCGCTGGAAACTCAAGCTTTGTCTGGATGACGAGCAGAGCCTGGCCTTGTGGAAGGTGGAGGTGTTGCCCGATGGTGGTCACTTGTACCTCCATCGGGGATGGAAGCACTTCGCCCATGCCCTCGACCTCCAAGATGGGTTCTCTCTTGTATTGCGGTATGACGGTCGGTCATAGATTAACGTCAAGGTCTTTGACCTTACCATCTGCCACAAAGCAGTACCCGCACAATTTCGAGGCCGGTGGTAGTCAGCTCTCCCTACCCATCATGGAGCCAAGGAGTTTTACAGTGATCCTGAAGAAGTACAACCTCAAAGAAAAGTATCTAGTGAGCACTCACGCGAGACGCAGAACATATCGATGATGTCGCAAGTTACCATTGTCCTCTTTGTCATCCGTCTTTTTTTGTGTGAGGCGAAGAACGTGCCAGTGGACTTCGAGCGAACGCATGACTACAAGTAGTGGCATATGGTCTAGCTATAGATGGCTAGGCAGTCTTGGTTCATGGGCTTAGAGAGGACCCGCACGAACAAAGTCTTGCGAGTGTCGTTCAAGTATGGGTGGGGCACCTTCTATGCTGACAACAACCTTAATGTCGGCGACACCTGCTTCTTCAGCGTGATCTGTGAGGCCAACTGCAGCAATTACGATGATGAGGAATGGGAGGAGGAGCTAGAGGATGATGAAGCTAAGCTCAAAGTGGAGGTGCACAAGACAAACAGTGGATGGAGGCGGTGAACTTGGCGCAAGAGTTGACACAATCTATATTTTGTTGTTTCATCAATACTATTATCTGGCCTATTAAGATTTCTAAGTACCAGGTAAGGATGGCAACGGGGATGTACCCATCGGGTATCGCCGGAATGTTCTCTTCCCTGCTATAGAGAATTCATCCCGTCCCTGTCCTCGTTAACTGTCTCGGGTATAGATTCTTGCCCATCCCCGTACCCGTCGGGCATCGGTTGGGTAACAGATACCCGATGGGTACTGCATACCCGATAAACAAGGACACTTGGGGTCGCAGCTTTGCAATCGGAGACATTTCTTCTTCACCTGGGTATAAGTGTCGGAGTCTCAGAGATGCCGAGGAGAAGGAGCGAGGTTACGAGAAGGATGAGCAAAGGTGGCAGAGAGACCGAACTGAGGAAGCGAGGGGCACGAGCGCTCGTGAGGCAGGCGTGCTTGTGCTGCTAGCGGAGATGGTGAGGAAAAATTAAACTAGGGTTCCTAGAACACACAAACTATATATATGATTGTTCAGATTTGGGCCAAAATACCTATGTTGAGCTTCTTTGGGCCTAATACTCGCATGACAGCTCAAATAGTCGGGTTTCCCAACAGGTAACGAGGACGGGCAAACAAAGAACGTTCCCGTACCCGCTATACCCATCGGGGATGGATTCTTGCCCATTTAGATGCCTGCGGGTAAAGATATGATCCCATCCCCATCCCCTAATGGATCAAATATCCATCGGGTATAGGGTATTGGGGCCCCGTTGCCATCTTTAGTACCGGGCTGTCTTAGGCCCTGTTTGGATGAACTGCGACTAGTTAGCCATGGCTAAAAATTAGCTAATTAGTTGTTTTACTAGTCCATACCTATTTGTATCGTGAACTAATTGTTGGGTTCTATGGACTAGTTGGATGGCCCCTGATAGTTGCCATCACTGTATTTCATTGTTCATCGACTCGTAGTGATCCGAATCATATATATTTCCTAGGGTCGGATTGTCTTAGGCTCTAGAAAATTTCAACATCTATACGCCCACATCCTCCGATCAGAAAGGCCAAACACCATTAGTATACTACAGATCAGAAAGAGAACCAGAAAGAGAACCAGAAAGAGAATTGCAGGTAAAAGCAACCAACATGGGCTAGACAGAGTTTAACCCACCTAATACAAAGTTCAACAAAAGTTAATGTAGAAATAGCGATTGCGTGGGTTAAACTCTATTGAGCGTGGTGTAGATCAGGTCCTTTGGTCATTTGGTAGTCGTTTTCTAACCCTTGTTGGTTGGTTTTGCCTGCTAGTTTCTTTCTGGTTCTCTTTCTGAACTATAGTGTGGTAAATATGCATAACGGAATTCATCCAATCAAGTCTCCTGTTGATCTAATGCCTAATGGAGGAGCCACATAGCTATTCAAAGTTTACTGCACATAAGAAAGTCCGAGCATTGTAAACCCGACAGGGCCGGACACGTCTCATGTTATACAAGGAAACCTGTTTCGTACTGGTACTTTCATTGAACCCCAAAGGCCTTATTTGGATATGCATGTATTCATCTCAATCCACTATATTTGAGGACAAACTTCAAATGCCATAATACACTACATTCAAAAAGAGTGAATTACTAGTTTCTTATTCCAATTTCCCATTCGAAAAATGGATTTCTTGGCAAAGCCTATAGTCCTCGCTGTAATACAGAGCTCTTCTTTCCCATCCATCTGCATAGCCGTAGACGTTGCCTATGCATGGAAGATCAACATGCACCTATGCCGGCGATGGCGACGGCGACAACTTGCCCAACGTCATTCGGAGGACCACCTCGGCGATCGAGAGGCCGCACAGCACACACCCCTTGTTGCTTAGCCACCTATTCGTTGGTCCGCCGCTGTCGCCCGCCGCCATCTTCCATGATACTTCCTCGCCCTCGACCCATCTTATGTACCGCCTCGTAGTGTCATCATCCCCGGCATCGCCATTGTGCCTATAGAGTAATAGGGCGACCAGGTAGGCTGCCAGATTATGCCTGCCATCAGTGGCATGGGTGAGATCGTCGAGGCATGGCTGGGGACTGTGCTTTTCCATGAATACGGTTTGTATCTCGGTGAGGAAGCAAGCCTCTAGGTTGTCGATTTGGGCCAGGCTAGCAAGGAGGGCATCGTAGTCAACGGGGTCATCCCATGTCCTCCCGCGTCTGAACCAATCCAGTGCCAGATGCCGACCAACGGTGGGGTCACCGTAGATGTGGCATATGGATGAGCAGGTTGCCCGTAGGCTGCGGAGGTCGTCCATGGGCTACTTCGAGGTCACAGCGAGGTGGCCCGCGATCACAATTTGCACCTCAGTAGGGAGCACCGTCAGCGACATGATTGGCGCATGGATAGAGCTATGGCGTGTGGACGGTGGTGAGCTAGAGGGCTAGAGAGGCGGAGTGGCGCAACGTACGTTGATTGAGGAGGAGGTGGGGTAGGCCATCGAGTGGGGCCAATAGTAGGATTCAAACAATGGGAGTGAGGCCAGGCTTTTGTACACACAGGAATGCTAGGGCTGGAACAGGCTTCTGACATGAGCGCACCACGTTCATCATTACTAGTATCCAAGTAATGAATATTTTGGTTAGGTCAGACCTTCTATCATCTGGTGAACTATACAGTGCAGTCCTATCCAAGCAGTCGTAGGCTCACAGAAGCCGAGGGGCAGCAACTAGCTAGAGATGGCCACACTACATGGTTTCATAGGTTCTGATTGTCTACACTCCCTCGACTGTGTTTGAAGCTGCCGCTTTAGGATTCATGCTTGCCGCCATAGACGGTGCAGCTTCTATTTGTAGCACAACTGATCAGGCAAAAGTTCTACTCGTAGCTGTACAAGAGCTACATGTTCGGCCCATTTAAATTTACGTTGCTCGGACTATCTGGTGAGCATACAGTTTACAAGAAATAGGTAAATGTCATTTCGTCTAATATACTAGAGGGACATGGTCGGGGAAAAGTTGTGGTCGACAATTATAGAGTACACATCCCTAGTATGGTAACTAGTTGCCATCTATAAGCATGATTTCAGTTAGAATAAATGACAATCGAGATCCTTAAACCAGCATGGAATGCAATAATAAGTTCATACAAATAGTACGGTTTGATATGAAGCATGTTACCTTTATTCAGATCCTCAAACTAGCATTAAATGCGGTTGGGAAAATGCAAACGGGTGAGGGAAGGGTGGAGCAGAAGGTAGCCGATTGATGCAATGCGTGCTATCGAATGAGGGAAGGGGGGACGCTCCTTTCATATAGACCATGCATGGCTGACGAGAGTGAAGCGAATGTGGCAAGGAAAGCTGGACACAAGAAGTAAATCTATAAAAAGAGCTTTTGACCACCATGACACGCTTGACACTTGAATGCCTAGTGCGATTGTGATATGTCTTTTCTATACTTATTTCACTATAATCCAAGCAGTCACAGCAGTCGAGGGGTAGACTGATTGCTACGACACTTTATACTATCCTATGAGATCAAATACACAGCGGGCTGACTTTCTTAGGTTTGTAGTAAAAGTCAACAACTATGGCTTATCCGTTCTGCATTAGATTGAGGCGAGACTTATTCAGATGAACTCCTCGCTACACGGTTCTTTCAAGTTCAACAAATTTTATCAAAGAAAATTTCAACATCTATACACCCACGTCCTTCGATCAGAAAGGGCAAACACCGTTAGTATATTACAGATCTGAAAGAGAACCCGAAAGAAATCTACAGGCAAAAGCAATCAAAAGGGGCTAGAAACAAGTTACCAAATAACAAAAGGATTTGAGCTACACCACGCTTAATAGAGTTTAACAGACCTAATACGAAGTTCAATAAAAGTTAACACAGACATACATGCAAATAATTAAGACTTCACATACGGTCATCCCACAGACCAAACCTAGTCATGACTTGTACTACTAATATGTGCCATAGATCAATGGTCGAGGCGGTCATTCAGGATCTCATCCACGTTCACCTTTGATAAGACGGCGTTGGCGACCGGCTCGATGCACTTGAACAGATCATCAACATAATCTTCATCTTCTGGTGCCGGTGGAAAGGCCTACTGTACCACCCAGACTTTCACCATTGCGCCAAACTTAAGCTCGGCAATGACCAGTGCCATGGTAGCCTCTTGATGGATGGCTTTGGATGCCAGGCCCAAATGTGGGTCAGCAGGGCTCGGAGGCGCTCCTCTAGTGCAGTGATCGGATCATCCGCTGTCTACACCAGGAAGGTGGCATCACAGTCGGCATTAGTGTCGACAAGTAGGCTCTAGACCTCCGCCTCAGCGGCCGCCTTCTCGTCTCGTGCCTAGGTGGCTTCTTGTTGGGCGACGTCAAGTGCGACGCGCGCGACCTTCAGCTCATCGCATAGCTTGTCGGTGTCCAAACTGACCCCTGATTACAAGTCTATGACCTTGAGGTAAGCCTCCTTTAACTTAAAGTATTCTTCATGGTCTGATGATGCATCACTAGAAGACTATCCGAGGTCAGACGGGACTTCGTGGTCTGACGATGCATCACTAGAAGACTATCTAGGGTCAGACGGGATCGGTAACGGCGTACGGTGACGGGACGTCTCTCTGCACAATGCAAGCCAAGTTCAAGCCCATAGGATAAGGGGGAGAGCGATCTGATTGAGAAGGCAAATGACTCACCGGACTGTTCGGAGCAGCATGGGATAGAATCATCGCTAGTGTCTGCCCCCATTGGGGGATGTTTCCCAGGGCCGCTTTCCGAGCGCGACCTCAAACGAAGAACCCGGCTCTAGGGCCAACGATCTTTGGGACACCATCACGCCCACATCCACCTATTGAGAAAGTAGGCAATTTCCAAATACTAGTTAAATTAAGCAACATGAACATAAAATACTAGCGTGAGCATTGCTTGCAGACTCTAGTTAATTTAAGGCAAAATAGGCAATGTCGTCCTTCAACTTTTGCTCTTGGGTCAAGTTCATCCCTGAACTCTTGCAAGGATCAATTTGGTCCTCGAACTCTTGCTCTTCGGTCCAATTTCGTCCTCCATCTGAGCTGGACATCCACGTTGGCATGCCAGATTCAGCCAGATGTCTTAGGATTTTGATATGCATGTTCAAAGTCCATATTGCCCTTGCCATTGTTTATGTATAGCCGTCTCTCTCTCCTAGCTAGCTCATTTCCATTTAGCAGCTTACTGCACAGCCGGCTCTCCCCTTCCCCTCCACTATAGTTAATCGCCAAATCGACAGCACAAAACTGACAAAATGTATAGATACACAGGCATGAAATTGACACAATGTTTCAGGTTCAAAGTAGCAAATGCTGACACAAATATTTTAGGTTCTGAGTATAAGATGCTGACACAAGAGCCATTACAAAATGTAATGCAAATGACAACAAAGTCTTCTTAGATGATACAGACTACTGTCATGATTTATTCGGCCTTCCTCTGCTAGTTGAACTAGATTTAATCTTTACAGTTGCACGCCCGCTTGTAACATTGATGGTTGCTCTTGCAGACGAGGTGGCACCACCTGCACTTGTCTCAATGACAACAAAGGCATTCCCATCAGCAGTGGCTTTAGCTTCAGACTTCGACTTCCCAAAGGGCACTACTCTTCTCTTTTGACCAGTCTGCAGAGCAATTGAAATTAGATTGATGTATTGGAATAATGCATAGAGATTGAGTGTACATTAACCATTTACTAACCTGAATAAATGATGAACCAGTTCTTTCACTATAATACAATCCGTAGCCCTCAATTGCCTTTCTTTTAGTTGACTTTGTGCTCAGAGATGCAGCTTGACCTTTTCCTTTAGATGGTGCTATTTCAATGGCCAATGGTGCACTACTATTGTGAGAAGGATTATGCGATGTCGAGTCCTGCTGCTGCATAACAAAGGGGAAAAGTTAGAGCCATCTCGTTGTTATTATCTCTAGGAACAAAATAGAAAGCTAAAAAGGTGAAATGCATAAACACTAGCTGAACAGAGCATGTCTTAGTGTTGTGTCCAAGGCCGTTGCAACGTGTGCATCTGATTTTAGTGCCAACTCTAGAGGATTTAGTGCTTGAGTTCATTCGTTCTGAAGGATCCATCCTCCTTTTAGTTTGTGGGCGACCTGGCATCTTCTTCACTCTAGGAGGCAACGGTTTAGGATTTGGAGACACAGGCCAAGCAGACTCATGCTCTACCGGTTGGAGGACATGCTGATAAGTTATCTTGTATTGGTCAATAGAGAAACATGTATTTACATAATTGTTCGGCTCATCTGAGATTGTGAACAGGGCTGCACAAGCATGTCGACATGGGATACCCGAGACTTGCCAATATCTACAGGAGCATGTCTTTTGTCCTAGATCAACCGTGAACCTCCATTTCTTGTCCCTCACTTCAAATCCATTTGCACCATTCCATAGGACATGATAGTATTGGGTTGCATGCCTAATTTTATTTACCTTCCTGAGAATGTTGGGGCATATTGTCATTGCCCATCTATCACTATTGCTCCTGTTCTCTTGAATCCTTCTTGTCACCATGATACGTATTTCCTCTAACATGGCAAGGATAGGTTTAAATCTTGCATCTATAATCCAGCTATTGAATGATTCGCTCACATTGTTATCAACTGACTCGCAATTGGATCCAATTTTGAACCAAGCCCGACACTAATGTACTGGTTCCGTTTTTTGCAAATCAGCCCATCCTTTAGGTGTCTTGGCAGCTAACTTGTTTGTGTAATGATTAAACTGTATCTCATTACATGACTTTGCAATCTTCCAAAATCTCTTTTGGTACTCCTGTAGCCTATGTTTTTTTCTCCAGTTTGCATAAATGTGTCATGCACACATTCGATGCTCAGCCATTGGAAAGAATAGGTCAATTGCCTTCAGCAAACCCTTTTGTTTATCTGTAAGGAACACCCATCCTTCAGCACCATGTGGGATTTTCAAATCTTTTTGAAGGTGCCCAAGAAACCATTTCCATGAATTTACATTCTCATATTCCACAACAGCCCAAGCTATAGGGTAAATCTGATTATTTGCATCTCTCCCAATAGCTGACAGCAGCTCCCCTTTCATAGGACCCTTTAGAAAGCAACCATCAAGCCCTATCACCCTCCTACATCCATCTAAGAAACCCCTTCGACATGCATCCAAGCAAATATACATTCTTTGAAACACATGGTCCTCTTCCTCAGGATCAAGGGCAATATGCACACTGCTACCAGGATT
The DNA here is from genome assembly GCF_019320115.1 of Miscanthus floridulus. Taxonomy (NCBI): domain Eukaryota; kingdom Viridiplantae; phylum Streptophyta; class Magnoliopsida; order Poales; family Poaceae; genus Miscanthus; species Miscanthus floridulus. The sequence goes on from NC_089596.1 coordinate 6,297,345, forward strand.
ACTGCGCTTCAGCTCAAGGGCATAGTCAAATAACTTAGAGTACTCTCCACTCCGAGCATCCATGACCTTCCTAATAACCTTTGCTTTTGCTCTTTTCGCCATTGTCAATGAAATCTCGACACCCATATCTTCTTGTATTGTCTCCTTCATTGCTCTAGCCTTCCATGCTGGGTTAGCCTTGATAGTACTCTTATAATTGTCACATATTCTACTTGTAGATAATCTTTTGTTTTTCAAGACTGGGCAACAATGATGGTTGGGATTATATGTCACAATCTGAAACCAGTCAGTTTTGGAGTTGTATGAAGCATGCACAAGCCAAGGACAACCTTTCCATGAGCAAACAGCCCTTAACCTCTTCTTGTCATTCTTAGGAAACCTAATATTTACCTTCATCTTCAGTGCATACCTTTCTATTGCATCTTTTAATTCCTTCTTGCCTCTAAAACACATGTCCAAGGCAAACTGAGGTGTGTCGGCACGGCTATCAAATATTGGAAACCTGCACTTCCTTCTCTTGGCATCAGTCTCACTATCATCATCATATGATACATCTTCATCTGAATCAAAATATGCAATGCCATCTCCAAATTCATTCACCTAAACCATACTGTTAGGATCATTCCCTGTTGGAAGATCCATTGTAGTGGGGGTGTCCTCAGGAATGCCTCCTCTCTTCTTCCTTTTTGACATATATGTTTTATAATTGTTTCTCATCTCCTTTGCTTCATCGTCCTCATCAGATGTGAACCCTGTGGCTTCACATTCACTATCTAAACCATCTTCTTGTTCATCTTCAGTATTTTGTTCACCAATCTGTGCATCCTCTGTAATTTGGCCACCATGATGTGCATCGAAATTTAAGACATTTTCATCTCTAAATAGGTCAAACACAGCTTCATCTCCTGCTCCATCTTGTAAATCCATTTCACTAAATTTAGCCATGTCCACATCAATTAATTCTGTGTATATATCCACTGCGCCATTAGATCCTATTGCATCTACCATATCAAGGCATGACTTATCATCTACCAGCATCCTCATCCCAGTATTCACTGCTGCACCAAATGGCAACCAATACATCCTAACAGACCTCTTAAAAGTTTTGTGATCCATCAGATGGCCTTCAAGTTCTGGGATGGACAGTTTATCCTTATCTATATGTGAAACTCCCTCATCTCCATTACAATATTGTACTGATGATCCATCAAGAACAAATACCCCATTGAAATGAAATCTAACAACCAGTACCTCTGAATCTCCCATCTTCTCCTAGCCCTACAAGATGCATTCTAACATTAGATTAAAAAAGCCAACATGCTTCTCAGCTCCACGAAGTAAAATGCAAAAGAATTAGCATACCTTTATGTACTGCTGGTTGGTTCCCTCCTCCTCCGTCCAAGAGGGCCACGGCTCCCTGACCAGCCCCTGGTTGCTCGCCTCAAAATTGTGGTCGTGCTGCTGTTGAATCCCCTCTGGTCCAAACAAATCCTACGAGCAAGCTGCTTCCATGGGGTCGGTGACTGGAGAGATGGCTGGGGGGTGCTCAGGGGCGGCGAGCGGGCTTGGCTGCGACGGGCTTACTGGCAGGGAGGGGGCGGCGAGGGTTGGCGACCCGAGCTGGCTGGGATGGGCTGCGCTCGCTATTAGGGAGGGGGTGCCGAGGGGCGGCGAGCCGAGCTGGCTCGGAGGTGGCGGCGCGCTGGTAGGGAGGGGTGGCGAGCTACGCTACTGGGAGGGGCGGCGACCTGGTAGGAGAGGGAGTGGTGGGGCTCGATGCGGCTGCTCTGTCCAAAACGAGTGTGGGGTAAATTGGTCATTTCAACAGGAGTTGGAACCCTAAGCTGACTGGTTGCTGAGTTCCCACGCCAACGTGGACGTCCAGCTCGGATGGAGGATGAAATTGAACCGGAGAGCAAGAGTTCGAGGACTAAATTGATCCTCGCAAGAGTTCAGGGACGAACTTGACCCAAGAGCAAAAGTTGAAGGACGACATTGCCTATTTTGCCTTAATTTAATGAAGAGAAACAATATGAACAGCGATACACAAAAAAAATCACCTCGTCAGGAGGAACTAGCGGCGGGTGTGAGACCATGTCGACAAGAGGTCCATCTATCAGAGGAGGATGGCTAGTGCTGAAGGCCACCGGGGACTCCCCCTGCCACAATCCATCGTGTACTCTCCCATAACCTTCATCACCTATTGGTCTAGGTCATCCTCGCGGATGGTGACCCTCAACTTGATTGTAGGGTCCGTTGGGCCTCGGAACTCCCACTGGGGGTGGTGCCTCATCTTCAAGGGGAGAACCCGACAGCCGATGATGGTATGGATCACCCTCATTCACGTCAGGCCCCGGTCCTTCAAGTCCTTGATCACATCCAACAAGTTGGGCACATGGTGCCTGTAGGCCTCCAGGGGCGGTAGTTCCTCCCATGACTCCGGGAGGTCACCACGCAGCCGGTCAAGAGAATAAGACGGTAGCAGCGGTCACTCATTGGGGACATAGAGCCATGACTTTTGTCACCCCAAGTCCCCGAGCGCTGAGTGAACCACCCAGAATAAAGACCGCCATAACTCATAGTGGGCAGGGGCTCCTAGGAAGCCCTTGCACTGCATGATGAAGACAAAGAGGTGGAGGATCCCATCTGGGGTCAAGTCATGGAGACGGAACCCATAGTAGTACAACAACCATCGGAGTAAGGGGTGCACCGGCATGCCGAATCCAAAAGAGTGGAAATGGGTGAAAGAGACGACCTCATTCTCCTCCGGCCTAGACTCCACTTTGGTTCTCGGTGGGTCTCTCCACCCGATCACATTGGCGGCCTCCAGGATCACCGTGTTTAGTCATAGCTCATTGAACGCCTTTACGGTTGATGGATGACTTCATCCACTGCATGGTCATGGTCCTCGCTGGAGGCATGGCGGCACAAAGGGCGCAGTAGGTGGAGGGCAAAAGCTTTAGGATGGAAGGAGGAGATCTAGGGTGGAAAGGTAGATGATCACAGATGGCAGCAAATAACCCGTGGAACCACCCCATGACCCACGAACACTGACACGTTTGCATGGGTGGGCGGTTCAGCTTCGCCCTGTCACATCAATGCGATGGGCAGCGAGGCGACATCCCTGCTAGAACTGCCTGCTGACGCCACCCACGCACGCGTGTCTACGCCGGAATCTAGGAGCCAACAAGACGAAAATGGACACTACACGTTGTTCATCAATACTATCCGGATAGTCATGATTTCAAACCACCAAACCTTCTATGATAAACCTTATTGCTCCATTAGTGTCCGGCTAGTGAAAATTTTAGATGATCGTTTTGTCTATAGGGTGCACATACATTTCAACAGCCATGCATCCGTCCTTTGACGTTTGTGATCAGCTCAAATCTGAATTCAAGTACTCCCTCCATCCCAAATCGAGGAGTCAGAATTGTCAGATGTGACCAAATAAAAAAACTCAATGTAATAAGAATCAACCGAAGTATATGAAGTATGAAAGAAATAAATGAAGATAAATATAGTTGGACTAACATAATAACTTCATTCCTTTATATACAAAAGTACATTACGTAGTATTTCTCTAATCTCTAATGTCTAAAACATCTCATCTTTCCAAGGGGACTCATGTCAGACGGTTGATAAATTGCATTTAGTCGATGAACATGAGTGAAGATGACATAATCTCCTCCCACAAATACAGTAACACTACTAAGTCTTTTCATTTGCTCGAAATTCCTAACACGGAAAAAAATCTAGCCACTATCATTGTCTTCGACAACTGTAACAAAGCAATCTTTACCAAGCATATAACGAACTGTAGCTTCAACAACTATCAGTCAGGGCTGTTGATGAACATGACGTCCCCAAGCAACAAGCTCCCCTTCTACGATACAAGGGTGTTGTGGTACAATGACATCTCTCTGTATATAGACCAAAAAGACACAAGAAAAAATTATTAGAAAAAACCACATATGGAAAAACACTACACCTTGAATAAGCAAGAACAAGTACAAAGCAACAGAATATTTCCTAGGCCATATCTTAGCCTCGTTTGAGATCTTGATCCTGACTAGAATAAAATAACAAAGAAACTAAAACTCACCTCAATAAGGACGATCACTGTAGTTCTATGGGCAACAACTGCTAACGAAGTTGTAACACTACCCCCTTTCCTTGGCTAGCAACTTGCAAGTGAAAAGTAAAAGAGACCAGGAAGGATATTTATACTCAACGTAGACGCTAACAAATGTTAGATGATGTGAGTCCCCGTAGCATTACTAATTACTAATAAAATAGATTTAGAATACGAGCAGTTAGAGTAGTAGTCACGGGGTGGGCGCGTTTTCCTGTTCTGATTACGAGAAAGTCCGGCGCGTTAAATACACAGATATGCGGACTTTCTCGTTATCAGAGCAGGAAAACATGCCAACCCCTCGACTACTACACTGGCGATTCGAGTAGTAACAGCGACGAGCAATATGAACGTACTCGAGCGATGGCAAAGTATAGCACCGACTATGACTCCAGCGAGGAGGACGATCCGGAGTACTGCGACTCGTCCAGCAAATCGCCAGAACACTAGCGAGGAGGAGGGTGTTTTTTTTCTCTTTCTCTGGAAACTCAAATCCCCTTAGAATCCATGACTTTTTCAAGGTTGGGAAATCCATGGGGATATCAATAACCCATTTAGTTATTTATGGAGGGTTTTTCATCGCTGGGCCTGCCTTCCCCTTGCTTCCAAATTATAGGCCTTAGTTCAAACAGTTGCAGATGCAGTCACACAAATAAAAAAATAATCGGTAGATGCAGCGCAACAAGCTACAACGAGTAGGTTTATTTTTGTAGTAATTTTTAGATGTCAAATTCATGCATATTTTAATTATTTATTATCATCCTATTTTAGTTTTATGTTTATTTATATTATTATGAAAAACCAAAAAGGCAACAACTAACTCATCGGATATATAAACAGGTGCACATGAGATAAAATGAAAAGACGGATATTAGGTAAGTAATATTTTATCGTAATCATTTTCTATTAAAACATGGAATAAATTCCGGTCTCTGCTGAGCACCACGCCGAGCACTCCTGCCAACATGCCCGAAAATTTTGATTTTGCACCGCACCGAGCAGTCCTGCCAACACACACCGAAAATTAGATGTCTCTCTTTCGCCCACCGTGTGAAAAATAGTTTTGCCATGCCATCGATTTCAGATAAGGACATTTGTGGTAATGTGATGGCCACATAAAAGCGCAAAGAGTCACCGTCTCCACCTCCATCTCCATTCTCCAGCCACACCATCTCTCCTCCAGCTCTAAATCCTAGTCCCATGGCCTCCCTCTCCACTCTCTAGCTAGCTCGACTCCCTCTCCACTATCCAGCCACACCCTCTCTCATATATTTCCGAACCCTAGCCTCGACGATGGTACAAGCTAGATCCAGATCCCCTACCTCAGCACCTGCCAAGACCGACCAGATCTGAACCCTAGTGGGAGCCAGATCTATTACCGCTTTGTCAACGCCGGCCGCACCAGCTCCGCGACCACGATGATAAGACCGGATCTGAACATGGACATGGATGAAGAGGTACCCAAATTCCTTTTATGATGTGTGCTCTACTGTAGAGGCTGAACCAAGGCTATGTAGATAGCGATGGGATGACATATTTCCTATAGTTGAGTGTTGCTGACATGTGCTTTATTGGATTAATGACTTCCGTATAAGCTGTAGTTACTAGTTAGGCTCTTATTTGCATACTCTTGCTCTGTTGTGTTGACATTCTGTAGAAGCTTTAGTTAATATGAGTAAATGCCTTTGTAATCTAGAAAGATGGAAGAGCTTGGAATATGTGTCGGCCTAAAACCTATGTCTCCAAAGGCAAAAAAGTCAAGCACAAAGGGTAGACATGGTAAAGATTTAGAATATATCCCTAAACCAGGAGATGTAGTTGAGGGATTTGATGTTATAGATGAAACAGATTCAGATTTAGAAGATGAGCCAGTACCCCTAGCAATTGAGGTGCTTGTTCTATCTTATATTTAGTTTGGAGGGGGGTGTAGGTAGCATTACAACGCTTTACTGTTTGGATAACAATACAATTTGTACATGCTTGCTGCTTAAGTTTGTATATCCAATTTCAGTGTCTGGATAGAAGAAGCCATAGAGGAGGCTCTACCAGCAGGATAAAAGGCAGTGCTGCCATGAGTCCTAGGCGAAGGCACTCCAAGCGGTTGAATTCAACACGACCAGGAGAGTTTGCTCTTGGAGTTTGTACTCGGAGGGATAGGCAAGGGCTGTAGAAATCCAGGAGTACGCATATGGTCCGCCTTAACCCTTTCACAAATGTCACATTCTGAGATGTATTTGGTAATATCTTGTTTCATATTTGACCACCAATATAAGTGACGCCAATCATGATACATCTTGTTACTTCTCGGATGAACGGATAATTTGGAGTTGTGAGCTTCATCCAAAATTTTTCTCCTAAGCTCATCACTTGAGGGAACCACCAATCGATTTTTGAACTTCACCACACCTTGATCATCAATACTAAAATGAGGACCATGCCCTTCGGCGATTAGCTTCTTGATATGCAGAATTTCCGAAGCATCTTGCCTTTGCTCTATAATAATTTGCTCAAGTAGATCCAAGACTAGAGCAATATGGGCTAACACCTCAGAATGGTTGATAGACAAAGATTCTTCTTCAACTTGATGCGACTTCTGACTTAAGGCGTCAACTACCACATTAGCTTTTTCAGGGTGATAATGAACTTCTAAGTTATAATCTTTGATTAACTCAAGCCAGCTCCATTGTCTCATGTTCAACTCGGATTGAGTAAAAATATATTTGAGACTCTTGTGATCCGTGTAGATATGCACTTTATTTCCTAACAGGTAATGTCTCCAAATTTTTAGAGCGTGCACAACTACAGCCAGCTCTAAATCATGGGTGGAATAATTCAACTCATGCTTTTTCAGCTGACATGAAGCATAAGCGATCACACGTCCATCTTGCATAAGCACACATCCCAGTCCAGTCCTAGAGGCATCACAATACACATCAAACGGCCTATCAATATCTGGTTGGGCAAGAACAGAAGCAGAGGTAAGAAACTTCTTTAGGGCTTGGAAAGCTTCTTCACAAGCCGGACTCCATACAAACTTGACATCCTTCTGGAGTAACTTGGTTATTGGTTGAGCTACTTTAGAAAACTTAGGGATGAAGCGCCGATAATAACCAACAAGACTAAGGAACTGACGAATCTGATGCACTGACTTTGGAGATTTCCAATTTAACACATCCTGCACCTTGCCAGGATCCACAGAGATGCCTTCAGGTGTCAGGACATGTCCCAAGAACTGTACTCGATCCAACCAAAACTTGCACTTGCAGAATTTGGCATACAACTTATGTTCCCGCAATCGAGTCAAGACTATGCGAAGATGTTGTGCATGCTCTTCATTATTCTTAGAATATATCAATATGTCATCAATGAACACCACTACAAACTTGTCTAACTCCGGCATGAAGACTGAATTTATAAGATACATGAAGAATGCAGGAACATTGGTGAGACCAAAAGACATGACTAGGTATTCATAGAGCCCATACCTAGTAGAGAAAGCTGTCTTTAGTATATCTTGTGTCTGGATCTTAATTTGGTGATACCCAGAACGAAGATCAATCTTTGAAAACACCTTGGCACCAGCCAACTGATCGAATAAAGTATCAATACGAGGTAAAGGATACTTGTTCTTAATGGTTACCGCATTGAGAGGGCGATAATCCACACACATCCGATGAGTGCCGTCCTTCTTCTTCACAAAAATAGATGGACAACCCTATGGTGAAGAACTTTGATGGATGAATCCCTTCTCCAATAATTCCTCTAAATATTTCTTCATCTCAGCCAATTCCTTTGGAGCCATGCGGTAAGGACACCACAAAATAGGAGCAGTACAAGGTTCTAACTCAATGGCAAACTCCACATCCTAATTCAGTGGTAACCCAGGTAGGTCCTTGAGGAAGACATCCAAAAACTCACAGACCACAGAAATAGAAGAAAGGTCCGGAGAAGCTTTAGCATGAGCAACAACTGGCAAAGTGGGGACTGAAGACTTAAGGAGAGACATTCTATCCTCAGAAGAAGGAAGCTTCAACTCAACAATTCTTTGCCTAAGGTTCAAGACTACCCCATAGTTTCTCAACAAGTTCATTCCCAGAATTGCATCTATGCCTTGCCTAGGCATCACCATGAACTGGAGACGATAAGAGTGAGTGGCTAGCACTAGTCTCACTATGTCTGTATGAGTTTTAACGCAGAATTCATAACTTCTTCGCTATAGCTCCGATTAGAGTGCTTTTCGCGTCTGTGTGTTTATAGTAACGTGTAGAACATCTTTAAAACCTTTTTACTTGTTGTTTATTATGTTTGATGTACTGTTCTAATCTAGCTCTATTGTTTGCTTCGTGCATGATTGCATGGATGCTTGTGTGATGCTTTATGATCATGTCCAGTCAGTGAGCTTTGCGTTGGTGATATAGAAGAAGTTGGTGATCCAGAAGAAGTCTTTTGGAGGTTACAATTCAGTAGAAGAAGGATATGAGTTTAAGGCAAGTATAGCATGGAATCATTCTTGTTGTCCTATATACCTTTAATCATTTAATTCATGTTGCATGTGTCTACCTTGACTACCACTAATAATTTTCTAGTACTTTGTTACCTTGTACCTTGATTCCTATGGATTTATACATTGGGTAGTATGATGTTAGTAGTCAAACTAAAGCCATGATCTTGTAACTTGATTAATGGATTATGCAATAAACACTAAAAGATGTTTTTAGCAACATGGAACAAGAGGGCTAGAGCATTGAGCAGTTTTTATGGTGCTCTAGATTCCTCTCTCCAAGGATTTATCTATAAGTGATTATCCAGGACTTACAGTACAACTGTGAGGGTTATATGGCTCTGGCTTTAGTTAAGTATGAGGATCTTTTCTAGCTTGTTAGTGGTTACCTTTATGGCGCAAGAGGGGCTCCGATTGGTTTGATCTCGGCCTGCCAAGGGAGTGAACTTTGGTTTCCTTAGTCACACCTTGGGGGAGGGATCTTACTGGTTGATGGGGACTCCTTAACGGCCCTAACTTGTTAGACGAACCTTTGAAAGGTTTCATAGTGAACCCTGCCGACCTTCCTAAGTTGTAGGTTAAGAGGCTTAGCTACCTCGGGCGAAAGGGTAAATCACGACTCACAGTGAAAGTGTACAACCTCTGGAGAGTGTAAAACTGATATATTAGCCGTGCTCACGGTCACGACCGACCTTGAAACCCTTACGGAATAGATGATGAACACGGATGATACTGATGATGAAGATGCTCACTAATGATTACTGTTTATGCTATTCATTATTCATGTTTACCTGATTATGTGTTTATGTGGGCTTATGATAAATTTGATGCTACTCAATTGCTAAAATCATGACTCACTAAAAGCTAACCGCAGTAAACTAGTGTTAGTCTTTTGAGCCTCATAAACCCTATGTTATATTTGTTGAGTACGGCATATACTTACGCTTGCTTTACTTTTCAATACTTTAGAAAAATTCCAGATGGGTACCAGATTGCTAGAGTTTGGAGGAATTAGGCTTGTGATCAACCAGTTAGTTGTCCCTGTGGAATTGGAGTCTTCACCCGAAGATCGAAGTTGTCTTTCCGCTGTTTGCTGTCTAATGTTATATTCTTTATACTAAGTACCTTATATATTGAGCATTATCTTTGGATATTACCCTTATTTGTAACTATATGTGAGATTTGACTTTCTAGACTCACATATGGTGTGTATCTGATTTTGTTCTTAACATCGGGTGCTACAATAACTAATCTAATGATCCAAATTTTGTATCGTCAATGTTCATACTTGTTTATATAACCTTGGCCAAAGTACAAACTGCTTGACTTTTCGAAAAGCGAGAGTCGCATTCATTCGTGGACGGAGGGAGTAAAATAAAATAGATAGGTATATATACGTGGCTGTCACGATATATAATAGCAGTAAGCCTTGCAATCAACATAATCTGATCTCCATCTGTAATGATGTCACCACCGTGCATGTTGGCTATATATAATCTTGATTTGCAGAAGTACAAAGATGCGGCTGACGCGTTCGTGGAAGCGCTGAAACTTGACCCCGGGAACGATGAGATCGAGAACACGTTAAGGTATTAGCGCAATCTGTCGCTGCATATATAATTTCAGTGGTGACCCACCCGAATGCGAGTCGTCAATCGTCATCCATGCCTGGGTGCTTTTTCTTTTTTGCGAACACATTGGGGGCATTGACATCTGAACCGCCGCAGCTCTTGCAGACTGCATTTGTGGTGTGTGGACGGTGCTCTTACTAGGCTTTTCATTCTTGATTGAAACCTGCAGAGAGGTCATGCATCGACATGGAGAGAACCCTTGAGCATTCATCATCCTTGGATCCTCATCATATGTTGATACAAGAAAAAGATATGGACCCGGCGTTGGCGGTTATGTTAATGCTCGTGATTTCGTTGAAATCTCACCACTTGCAAGTTTGTCGATCCATCCAACTATCCAAAGCTTTAGTTTTGATGTGCTCGTTTAATTTGCTGGCGTAAGCAATTTCTAGAGAGTATGCACATTGCGGTGGTCCTTTATTTTTGTTTCCCCTTTGAGAACAACAGGAATGTAAATATGTAGGATCATTTTTATTCTTGTGTCTGTTTGGAGTTCAGCAGCTCATTTGCCGACGAGCTTTGCATGTCGACGGCTGCGCCGTATTTGATTTGTTCGATGATCGAGCCCGGCTTGTCCACGTGGACATGGCGGCCGGTCCACACTACTTGCATTTCTATTTTTGTTTTGTTTTTTTTGCACAATCCCGTCAATTGAAAAACAAAATTACGTTGTCACACTAGCAAGTTGGAATCTATTACCCTTCGCTAGAGTCGGCCGTGCACTGTGCCGATGCTTGTGTTAAGTATGAATGTAAACGAAATAATGGAATGAAAGAACTTAGAACAAGTATAATAAAGCCATATAAGCGGGCTGTATACGAGTCCACGTCAGAAAAATCCTTGCTGGATGAGAGAGAATGAAAGAGAGAGACGTGAGCCGACGCTTCGCTTACCGCCCGGCTGAGCACGTCCCACGAGATAAAAACGCCTGCTCTCAGCCGATGGTAACCGGAAAACTGGTGTTTTGCTTTGTACCGAAGAATCTCATTCGCTGTGCGCCTGCTCTTTGCATGTCATGCACATGCACCTAGGCACACCGATAAAGCCAAGCCATTATACTAGTGAAGGTGTTAACACACCTGGCATTATATTTAGCCGGCTGCCGGCTGGGTTACTATCCTTGCTCTTATGGTTTGTATTCATTTGATGATTGAATTGAATTTATATATGGTGAAGTGTCTCGTCACTTGAAGGATAGAAAGCAATCTTTCTCACTATCTCGCAGTAAGTCGACGAGCGAGGCGTTCGCTGGTGCCGGAGCAGGTGGCGGCGGCGCTCACCTAGCCTAGCTCGATTACGGTGTGCAGCAAGTGACAGTGTTTCTTCGCCGGCGACGACATCATCCATGGACATCCGGAATTTCTGGGCAGCGCGGAGTGTGGATCACCGCGCAGACGGCTTGGGTCGGTTGTGGCCTGGGCGGCGCGGTTGTGCAGGCCAAGATTGGAGAAGGCAGAGAGGACTGGAAGGGGCCGGTGGAGTCACGCTAGACGCGAAGAGGCAGGCAGTGGGGATGGGCGGCGCAGGCCGGAGACGTCGAGGGGAAGTTGAGGCGAACAGATTATAGCCAGGTTTGAGTTTGATCCCCCTCTTAAACTGTCCCTACCATATCAGATGTTTGACACGTACATGAAGTATTAAATATGGACTAATTATGAAACTAAATGCATAGATTAAAACGAATTTGCGAGATGGATTTTTTAAGCCTAATTAGTCCATAATTTGATAACGTGGGGCTACAGTAAACATATGCTAATATCGAATTAATTAAGCTTAATAAATTCGTCTCACGGATTACCGATGACTTATATAATTTGTTTTATATCATGTGACTGCAAGGTGTGACACACCTAAACTTTACTTTAGGTCTGGATTCAAATACCCCGCGTGATGCCTCGTAGGGGGAGGGAGGTTTTTTTTTATGAGGCAAGCACATTGTAATAGTAATAAATATAAACAGTCACTTACGAATAATAATAAAGTTTCTCCCCAAAAAAATGAACTGCTACTAGGTAGCAGTAGCAGCAAAATGGTTCATGTTTGCAAATGGCGGCCACCCTTTTGGTCTGCAAGAAAAGCCCACTTTGCAGGCTCTCCGGCCCAGGAAACCACGACTCACCAACCAGGTCAGGAAGCGCTTCCTCTCCGCCCGCCGCCGCCGCTCTCTCCCTCCCTCCTCTGTCGGTCAACGAACGGTATTCTCGTGCGGCAAGGTTGGCTTCCGATTCTCGGGGAGTAGATCGAGGACGGCGGCTGGGGCTCCGGGAATGGGATGGAGAATAGGAGCGGGACGAAGGTGACTCCGGGAAGGTAATAAGGTATGGGACCAAAATCCACTTCTGTAGGTACCTGAAATAGTCTGGTGGTGTTAGAGGTGGCTTGGTTTTTGTTCCTCGTTCATCCTACTGTTCTGTTCTGCGTTGGTTTTGTACAAATTTCGTGGATCTTGTTAGCAGTCCTTTTATTTAACATAATCGATTGATGTGGGCGTGGTATATGATGTGTCTATGTGGACACATGTGTGTATTCTATCTACTAGGTGGATTTTGTCTATATTATGGTTTTATTTATTGACTCCAAGATGCTGCTCTGCTTTAAGCTAGCACTGTCTCCCAGTCCCATGGAGTTTTCAGGAGTTCATGTCAATCTGAAAGTTCTTGACTTTCTGATAGATGCTTGTATATTAGATCAAAGAAAAAAAAATGCTTGGTCTTTAGGAAATTACTTGTTACTCACCAGTAGGTTTTAGTGCTTGTTCTTACATATCTATCTGAGTTATGAGGACAGAAAATATGTTAAGGTTTATGTGATTTGTTATTTCTCTCATTATGTGAGTGATTCCTAGTATTCCTTTTGTTTATGCTCATATTGTTTTAGAGTCGCAAACTGACACCAGCAATCTTGTTTATGACACACGTGCTTGTTTTATGTGTTTCCAAATGTTAAATGCAATATTTAGGAACATGAGATTTTTCTTAGTGAATCTAGGAAAATAAGCAGGTTAGTCAAATCGATGCTCGGCATCGTTCAGTTTTTGGTCCAAAACACATCCAATTGGCCATATTTTAGTCCTCTTTTGTTTGCTGCTATGTGTGAACTTTTCTATTTGGTCTTTCATTTAGCACCAATCTGAAAAGTATTCCTAGTCAATAGCTAGTGGAAATAGTCAGGTCTAAACTGCAGTAGATATGCTGCCTCATAGTCATAGCTGTGTTTCAGCATGTTTGGATTCTACATACTCGACTCATACACTTGAGTACTTGACTACCAGTCAGCTCTAGGATTAAGAAAATAGCCATTACCTTGGCGTTTTTTTAAAGCTACCTAGGTTGGTTGGAACATTTCCTTGGCCTGCGGGGTACGAGTCTCCAAACAAAAGCTATTTACTTGGCATTAAGACATTTCCTTTTCCGTATGACACATTAGATGTGGCCCTATTTTCCTTGGCAGCCAAACAGCCAAGGAAATGTATTTCCCTTGCCCTGTATTTTTGGTGGACTTTGCTGATGGTTTCCCACCATGAGCTATTTCCTTTATGGTTTCCTGCCTTGAGCTATTTACTTGGCTGTCTACAGCCCTCAAGGTAATTCAGTTTCCTGGTAGTGTGTGTCCATTCCAATTGAAGCATGTGAGTAGCCCTCAAGGTAATAAGTCTGTTTAATTTTGAAGTTCTGGGGTTGCAGTTTACTTGTTCTGAACTCTACTTTTAACTTGTCAAATGTAAGGGCTGTGCAATAAGTGAACTAGGGTACCTTTTTTGTTTTAAGTTAAACCAGCATGCTTTAACTGATTATGCAGACAAAATAACATTTTCATTCTTTTCTTACTATGCATTTCATTTTTTTTTCTTGTTAAGGGGCCACATTTGTCAAGCAAATAATGTGTAATAGACTAGCTGAAGGTCCTTGTGTTGCTATGGGAAAAACAAATATACAATCCGATTATGTCATACAACCACCATTTCACTTGACCAATATCAAGTGTTAAACTCTAGTATGGGGCAAACATCTACTGATCCTGTACTCGGCTACTGAAGCTCAAAACTCATGTCATCTACCATATATATATGTATGCTAACTCATGTTATCCATAATTACTTAAATGGCATGGTTGGTTTGTTTTGTTTTCTTCCTTTTTTTCCTTGCTAGAAGTGGTTCAGCCTGAGTTGAGATTCAAATTATTTTTTTCTCTCTCTTAAAAGTAGAGCCTGTAACTAGCCCCAGGCTTGTTGAAAACCATTTGGCCATTTGGGGGCCACCAGGATGGTGGCCTGACCCAAACAATCTAACCAGTTCCTTTCGTTTATTGTGAATGGATGCCTTTCCGTTGTTCGTGCTTTGGCTGGCTATAGTGCATTTACATCTTCTAACAAACAAATGCTTTGAATTTCAGGCCCTCTCATTGGATTTTGACTTATGTTTGCACCTGTAAACACATGCATCGGAGAATTATAACATATGCCTTTCGCAGCATGTGGTAAAAGATTTACGTGTGGCTCCAAACTAAGAGCCCATGCCAAGTCATATGAAAAGGTACTGCTATTATGCTTAAACTTATGTAGTCATCATTCAAGGTGCACTGGGCCTTGTGGTTGATTGTTGCAGTGTTTACCCTTTTTTTTAATACCTAACTAAGTTACATCCTAAGTAAGTAAAAATAATCAGTAAAAGATTCTTTTAACCAACTATTTTTCCACTAGTGCTAGCATGCCAGACTAATAGGCTATATTGCAGTATTGCTAAGTGCTGCTGCTCGATTTTTGTCCTTCTATTGTGTGTTGTGCTTATGCTATAATTCTATGTTATCAGCCTATGAGCCTCCGTATAGATGTCTTCATATGCATTTATTTCATTCTATGTTACTTATGAAATTATAAAGATACCTAAGGATGAGGTCACATCGATAAACGAGTCCTTCCTATGCATTTATTTTTTAGAGTTAAATGCACGAGCGGCCCTTGAACTTGTAAGCATGTGTCACATAGGCCCCTGAACTTTGAAAATGCATTTCTGGACCCCCTAAACTTGTTAAGTGGTGCACCGCAGGCCCTTGCCAGCCATGTGGATATTTTTCGCTGATGTGGCATGCTAGCATGGCATGTATTTTGCCTTTAACCCCCTCACATTTACTTTTCTCATAAAAAATAGACCTTTCGTCCTCTCTCATCTGCCATGGCCATCATGTGCATCGGCTCCCGGCGGCTTGCAGTGGCAGGAGAGCAGGTCCAGGCCTCAGCGCACCCAGGAGAGCCCGCGGCCACGCCCTCACTAGCCACGTTTGCACCCGTGCCACGCCACCTGTATGCACGGAGAGCTCGGGGCCCCTAGTGTCTGCACGGCTGGGCCAGCTAGGCCCCAGGTGCAGATGGCGGCAACACGGCCAGGGATCCGAGATTTGAGGAGGTCAAAGGCGGAGGGTGTGCGTGGACGGCGGGGAGGGGGTGCTGCTGCAGGTACCTGTGCGCGTGCCCATGCTCCTGCCTAGGCGGTCGCTCCACGCCTGAGCATGCTCGACCGCGCCTCATCTGCGCCAATCACTGCCGTCTCCCTGCTCGCCGTTGACTGCTGAGCGGAGGTGAGCGTCGAGCTCCCTCTTCCCCTCCTCTGACCCGCCCAAGTCTACCGCCGCCACCGCGAGGCAAGCCGCGGGCTCTCCCGGGTGTGCCGAGGCCTCGGCCTGCTCTCCTGCCACCGCTCACCGCCGGGAGCTGATGCACATGGTGGCCATGGAAGATTAGAGAGAAGGAAAGGTCTATTTTTATGAGAAAAGTAAATGTGAGGGGGTTAAAGGCAAAATACATGCCACGCTAGCATGCCACATCAGCGAAAAATGTCCACATGGCTGGCAAGGGCTTGCAGTGCACCACTTAACAAGTTTAGGGATCCAGAAATGCATTTTCAAAATTCAGGGGCCTATGTGACGCGCTTATAAGTTCGAGGGCCGCTTGTGCATTTAACTCTATTTTTTTATATCAGGTGAAGGGTATCTCAAACTCTAGTTATTATGTTATCTGTGGGTGAACATAGGACTATAGAAACAGCTTTGTCCCTGACATCCAGGTTCTTTCGAGATATTTTTTGGACTATTTAGCAAGCGTAACTGATTAACTGGCTAACTGCATATAGCAGCCAGTTATACACAGAGGAAAACTCTGGTTGCAATGAGTTGCAGTACATCTAGTTTGTCATTTTAATCTCATATCAATTGACAATATAGTTAAAACTGACAAAATAATCTTTTAAGTTCCATGGTGTTACTTTGTAAATTCATGTTTGCTAATATGAATTTTGTTTACTCTTTCCATGTGTCTATGCAAAGTTTGCATATATCCGTGGTCTTTCGAAAGATTTTGTGGCTTTTCTGCAAGTTTAACTGATTGTGTATTACAGTTGCACAAGTAAAAGAAAAATCTCAGGTTGCAATAAATTGCAGCACCCCTAACTACTCAGATTCATGTCATATTGATTTAATATAACTTACTCAACTAAACAACCATTCTTTAAAAGTTCGAATAATCATTCTTTAAAAGTTGCATAGCATGTTTTTGTAAATTTTAAAATTTTTAATATGACCTTTGCATACTCTTCCCATGCTAATTGATTGTGTCCATTGGTGGTCTTGATGTAGACTGGAAGTCTGGAACACCTGTTGCAGTGCAACATACACCATCAGCAGAGAAACCACAAAGGGCCCTGAAGCCTTCAACTCCAGCAACAACTACAAGCTTTGCTGATTGTCGATATGCCTGCGGCCTGCCCCTATGAAGGCTGCAACAAAGCATACATTCAAAGTTACAAATGGACCATCTAAAAACTCAGCTCCTGAACACGATCAAGAGGAAAATGGTAAGCTCGGTGCTTCTGCTAGTCAGCATGTTGTGACTGAACCGACCTATCAGTATAACTATGCTGGTTTATGTGAAATTGCAGCAAACCCCAAAAGAAGCAAGATGAACCCTGTGCACAAGGTCCACTCATCCAAAGTCTACAATGGCAAGATTTCGAGACCGATGCCTTTTGACATCAGTGCTCAGTGGTTTCAGGAACCAGTGGCCAGGTAAAACAAAGTATGAAGATGACAGTGAAGCGACCGAAGAAGATGGGGGCAACATTGAAGATGGCTGGAGATATGGCAACAACGCTGATGATGAGGAAATGCTGGATGAAGATTGACGTTTAGATTGGAGTTGGGCATGTAGATAGATGTGGTGGTCTGCTACTTTTTAGTTTCTGCAAACTATAAATCAATGCAGCAGTGGGTAATTTCAAGCTTTAACCGTAGGTAGTAGTTCGTTCGGATGGTGTGCATCAATATATTGTACTCTGTTATCTGCTCTTGAATATTTGGTTCCCCATGTGACAGAGGGACTAATCGCCACATCTATGTAGATAAGTTGGAATCGGTTTCCATGACACAAGTTCTGATTTGAAACAGTTTAGTTGTTTTATTTGACGAGCTATGTAGTTGAAAGATTCATCCATGCAGACATGCAGTTTAACCATGAACAAGCTTTGTTTATTACAGTGCACGAGAACTTATTCAAGCAGATCACTCTCAGGTGCCTACTGTTGGGCGCTGCCAACATGAACTTGATCATAGCTGCCACCAGGAGGAGTAAACACAGCGAGCTCATGTTTTCTACTGTTCTTCAGCTCTGCAGCTTCCTCCATGGAGACGCCATAGGAGCTGGCGATGACGGCCACCGGCAAATCGCTGAAGACGGAATTTTTCCCGGCAATGTGGCTGACCATGGAGTTAGGGTTCGTCTCGAAGGAGATGTACTGGAACCCTTCTCCTCGTGCCTTGGTGGCAACAAGGTAACCTTGGGGTATGATGAGCAGCTGCCCCGGACGAAGCACGCCGTCGAACACCGTCGTCCCGTTGTCGCTGGCGACCTGAACCCTGGCACAACCTCTGATGGTGTACATGGCGCTGTGGGCGTTGAAGTTCCAGTACGGCGACAAAATGGCATCCTGCAAACACAAACAATTCCAGTTAGCAATGAAAGAAAACATCTATCTATCCGCACATTATTTATCGCAAATTCGTAATTCACATTGTACGTCATCGATTGTGTTTACCTGATATAGGTCTACTCGCACCGCGCTCATCTGAATCAGGTTGAGAATTGGGAACTTGTGGCTGGTCAGGCGTGTGATCCTTCCAGCACCAGGGCTGTAGACGTCAGCCTGGTCCAGGCGTTCGACGCTGTGCCTCACCTCCATGGTGCAGATGTTGTTACTGCCATCGCCGTCAAAACGTTGACATGTTTGGCGATGCTGGTACTGAAGATGCTGGTCATGTGATGGAAACGACGGCGACGGTGGGTTCAGCAGGTGAAGGCCATGCTCCAGCTCCACACGGACTATTTCGCCTCGCTGGTCATGTCGGCTCTGAAGCTTCTTAGTGACATTCATGCTGACACCCAGGGCTTCGCTCAGGAACCGGGCGTCGATTCCTTTAAAGATGTTCTCGGCGAAGTGGGGCTGCCCCTTGCTGAATCCCCCAGCCAGCAAGAACTTCTGCAAATTGTACAAATATATATATGTAAGATGCAAGAACAAATTGGTGACTTATATTGTAACGAAGGATGGAGCTAGTACTAGTACCCTCATGGAAGGCTCAAGCTGGTTGATGTTGTTGTTTGTGTCGAAGACGTAGATCGCCACAAGCGGCGCATCGCCGTCGTTGTACAGCCAGTGCTGCGCACCGGCTGGCATGGCCACCACATCTCCCTGTTCGAATCGGTGGATCTTGTGATGCTCGTCAGGGCGCTGATGATGATGATGTTCATATCCATATCCGTATCCATACTGCTGCTGGGTCTCTTCTTGGCATCCCGGAAACGAGAACCCAATAATCCCTCTCCCTACACATATAGTGAATTAATGATTGATAAGATGAAATGAAACTATTGTTGAGTTGTTCTTGTAATTGCATATATAGCACAATCTCTAGAATCTAGATGAGGTACATATAACACTACACGCATATATGTTACCTTGGAGGATGTAGACAAGAGAATGGAGGTTGGAGTAGCGAGGAAGAAGGAGGCCCAAGGCGTCGACGACGACACGGACGGCGAAGACGCCGGCGCAGGTGAGCTCTCGGTCGGCTTCGGTGAACCGGCTGAAGTACTCGATGGAGCCAGCCTCGGACTGCACCTTGTGCCGCGGCTCCAGGGCCTCCAGCTTGCCGTCGAAGCCGCACTCCCTGGCGGCTCCTCCCCGGGACGCCCTCCATGATGAGCTGCTGGCTGCTGCGCCGGCGCCGGTGCAGCACAGGAGGAGAAGCAGGCACAAGGAGGAGGGGACCGACAGCTGGCCGGGGAGTGCCGCCGCCATTGCTTCTGCTCACTCACTCACTCACTCTCTTCAGTAACGACACAGTGAGTGCTGTTGCCGTGTGTGTACAGTGCTAGCAGAGGCCGTCCGGGGTCTTTTTTTATAGAAAAAAGAATGTGCTGCTGGTGTTCCAGAAAAATAAAAAAAAATGAAAAGAAATGAAACAAACAAAAATGAAATGAAATTAAAATATTCAAGAAAAAAGTGTTGCACCTCTGAACAAATTCTGGCCTTGTCTTTGTGTGCTGGTGCTTGCTTTGCTGTTATAGGAGCTGTGTTGGTTGGGAATCTGACAAGTTAAACTCGTAGGCGTGACCTGCTTTTTTTACACATATATGCCAGATAATATATTTGTATCTAGCTAACAAACTCGATCGACCAGCAGTAGAGATCGACGTGGATGATCAACAGTTTCGACTTGTTGCTTGTGCTGACAGTAGTCAGAAAGGCCACTTCAGTTTTGTACTGACTCCAACAGTTTGTTGCGCCTTTAGTTTACACGCACGTACGTACAATCCGACTACGACTGTCCAGGTGCATTTGCGATCTGCCTACTCCTCTTCCCTAACACTCACTACCAGATGTATGATGACAAAGTTGTTAGATTAATTACTTTTGTTTGGTTGCTAGTTATTGTACGTACATGTTTTCACCTACAATTTTTGTGGCCGTGGGATAGCTCACTGGTGCAGATAGGGTTACACTGCCGGTTGGAAAACCCCTTCGGTCTCGGTTTTTCAACCGGGACTGCGAATCCAGGACTAATGGTCCTCCTAATCTCGGGTCAGGGAACCGAGACTGAAAGACGACTTTTAGTCCCGATTAGTAATACCAGCGGGGACTAAATGGGGCCCCAGACCTTGCCCTAGGTCTGACACATTTAGTCCCAATTGATGTTGCCAACCGGTATTAAAAGTATTTTTTTCTTTTTCTTTATGGTTTCTTTTTAATTTAATTTTTTTTGTCTCAATTAGCTTTTCATATATGAATTCTATGCTACTAATATATTTAATTTTTTTTTGTCTCAATTAGCTTTTCATATATGAATTCTATGCTACTAATATATTTCCATACGTATAATTTTCCGTTCGAGCATTATACATAAATAACACATTAAAATATATGAAACTATACAAAGATTTCAAAAGCTTGTACATGGAATATGTACATAAGCTAACAAAAACTTGTAATGTCCCTGGGATTACATTCAATCCTAATCTTCATCACGGCTGGGAACTATTTTTCTTCCGTAATAGTAGTACGCGTCACTGGGATATAAGACCTGGTCATTAATAAATCCAACTAATTACTATTGAATTGATTTGATCTGGTCATCTCGTATGACCTTTTGCTTCCTCCATTCACGCTTCAATTTGAATGAAAGAAAAAGTATGAATATATGATTAGTGTGTGTATATATATCAACACAATGGTAATAAATAAATTGTGTATATTGTTTACGTACTTCGAGGTACTCTTTACTTGTTTTCAACGAGTACTGCATGAGGTGCTCGCAAACGTAGTATCCACATAAGTTGTTCCCCTTTTCCTGCATCAGACATAGTCTACGAGAAAACGATTCATCAACTAATGAAGCATGGTAATAGTGAATTGAATTATATAAAGATATGGGGACCTAGCTAGTACTTACTTGGTATTGGACTATATCCAGAGGCACCTTTCAATCACCACCATCGTGGTTCTCAATGAACTTTACCCAAGCAATGCCAAGAAAATAAATAAATAAAGTTATTTCCCCATGATATCAATAAAATGGCATAAGAGGTATAGTGTGCGAGACCGAAATTACCTCTGGAGAAGATCTATCATGTCTTGGTACTCTTCCTCAATGAGTCCAAGATTTTTATATGACTTTTGGAAAGATCAATGACCAATGGTATCCAACGAAAGTTGTATGTTTATATGCAGCATAACTCATTAATTACACTCAACATGGAGTAAGCAAAATAAAATGTGCATAAGTCATTGACACTCACTCGAAGTTATAAGGGAAGAGTATCGTTGTCTTGTAATATTGTTTATCTAAGAACTTGAACATGTTCCTCTCCACTTGATCTGGCCATTTAGTAATATTGTCCTTGAATACGGTATATGGATCAATAAAACCAACATTAAAGACCCCTGCTTTTTCGGTGGTTCAACATCTCATTTCTGCATATATATAGTACAAAAGAATATAGTGTGAGAATAATTATATAGAAAACGAACTAACGTACAAGTGATTTTATTATAGAAAGAATCACTTACAGACACCAGCAGCCGAGGAGAGAGTTGTCGAGAGCCTCCCGGTGGAATAGTTGGTGTAATTCATTGAACTCAACATGTATCATGTCATCGCCACGGAAGTAATGCTCTTGTTTAACTCTGACAAGAATCCATTCCATGCCCTTGTTACACGCATCTAAGCTAAAACATCTTATAATTTGGAATGGAGGGAGTAGTATGGAAATCATACCAGTTTCAGTCTAATGTCATGTTTCCCTAGTGAAGCCACATCCACCATTGGATTCAGATGATTCTGAATTCGGTTGGATTCAGAATAAGCGTTTAGAATCAAGAGCACTAGGGAGAATGACCAATCCAATCGAGCAAAGGGACACTATTGCAGCGGGCGGGGCATGCTTTTGCAAGGCGCCTTCTCCCTTCTGGTGAAGGCCTCCCTCTCACCCACCCGTTGCGTGACTACTCGGTGGAGGAGAGAGAGAGAGAGTGCCAGTTCCAACCTCCTCCTCCTCCAACTCGCAGACACCGTGGCCGCTGCCTGCCACGTCTGGGTACCGAGGCCTTCTAGGTGCATGATGCCATCAGGCCCACTTGTCAGCATTCCACATGTATGGCGAGTAGGCGCACCCACAATAAGAAAGACCATGCAATGCATGCAGCTGTTCAAATCCAAAGGCCAAATGAAAGAGCTGAACTGGTCATTTTAAAAGTTGAGAGATAAAATTGATCATTGGACCATACTAATTGAGAATGCCCTTTTTGCCTCGTGAAAGAAGAAGAATACATGGCGTCGGCATCAGCAAGCGATCGCCGCGCCCGACGTCAACCCCCTCTTCACTGATTTAAGTGCTTTCTCTAGCGTTCTCTCGCACACGCGACAGAGCCTCCGCCGTGCTTCTTCGAAACCCCCATGCAGCAAGACACCCTCGCCACCGGCGCTGGTTGAGCCCAATGACGATGGAGCTCCCACGCTCTCCTCTCCACCTTGTGAAGAAAGGGGACAACTTTATGCTTGAAAACCCGTCTCCATGCGTCGCTAGCCCCTCGCCGTCCGTCGCCAGTGGTAGCTCTGGCCCGGCGTCCACACAACCCTACGCCGGCCACCACCCCCACCCTCGTGCTTCCCCTCATTAGTAGTGATTCATCTTCACAAAGGTGGGTTCTTGAAGATGGAAAACCCCCTCCCCGGCCCGTGCATCACCCACTCTGCCATAGCTTTGGCCCCGACGCTCCACATATCCCTACGCCGGTGTCGTGTGAACCTATAGGACAAGCGTTGCGCGTCCATCCAGGAGGGTTTATGGTAGACTCGAGGTGTGGTCCACCGCCACGCCGGTCATGTCCACTGTCGCGATTCTTCACAAAGGTGCATTCTTGCATTCTTGGAATTTGTAAAACACCTCCGCCGTGCATCACCTACCTCTTGCCGTCTATGGTAGCATGGTCCTAGCATCCATTCAGCCCCACGCCAGTGCTCGCTTTGGTGTGTGCATCCGGATCTCATTTCTAAAGTAAAAGTGATTGCTATCCCTAAGCTATAGGAAATCACCAACTTGGATCTATTAAGTTATTATTGCGAACTAGACTCTAGCATCAAAATATGCAACAATGATTATGCCCTCGACAATGAATTCCTTTTGAGTTAATAGTGCATCCCTAGGAGGGTGTACATTATCGAGGGACCAGACTATTCCCCTTTCCACCATTACCCAAAGAAAAATTTGTCCAACAAGCTTTGGCCCCCAACATTTGGCTCTTGAGATGAGGGTGTGTCTTTATATTATGGCCTTTGTCAAGCTTGTTTTGTCCTTAGCATGAACCTAGGGGAGGTGTGAGATATGGATGGCTAAGATATGAGAGGCAAAGGGAGGAAGTTTGTGGCACACATGGAATGGAAGGAGCAAAATAAGGGAAGGGGCAATTGAATAAAGCCTTTGTACAGGGGCAGCGCACGGTAATCTCACATGGAGCTTGGCATCTCCAAGGTAGCTTTGTTATTCAAAAATTATCTAACCATGTTCCAAATTTGGTTCTCAGAGAAGCATATATATATATATGGCATCATAAGAACTATTGTACCGATATGCTAGTTTTATGCAATAGTCAGAGTTGTTAAATGATTGGTACCATTGGATCTGTTCCAAGTGGTAACCATCCAAAGAATCGCATATATGTGATATTTGTACTCTAGAACATTCCTTATCTTCATCTAAACTTTGGATATATTTCTATCATATACAAAACATTTAGCTCTAGAACCTTCAACCCTTCACCATGAAGCATGTGTAATGTCTTCATCGTTTGCCACGAATATAGCTCTAGAATCTTCCATGGAAGTCTGCTCTTGGAATATCTACATCCTTCTAGAAGTTTCCAAGTATGCATTGTGATTTCCAACACTCCCTCTCAATGCTACATGTCTCTAGTTGCCAAGATGCTATCCTTGGATCTTCTTTCTCTTGTAGCTAGACTTAAATTAGTCCATGATATTTACATTAACATGATAATAGATAGAATCAAATGACACTAATATTACCAAGTTACAACTGTGTTGTGTCATCGAAGTCACTTGGTCTTCTATGTAATTTGAGTCATCAACGTTGACTAATTATAATAGAGAACGAGAGCATATGCTAGCAAAGTAGTAAATAAACACAGTATACTTTTTGACCATAATAACACCATTAGAAATGGCTTTTCCATGATTCAATCACTCTCAAGTTTGACCAAATATATAAAACATTACTAATATTTATGATGTGTAATAAGTATCATTAGATTAATCATATAATCTACTTTCCTAAAAGAACCTATTTAGATATTAAATTATTAGTACTATTTTCTATAAACCTAGCTAAACATAAGAAATTTCGTTAGACCATGTATACACGCTTCCTATTCTTTGACATTTCCTTAGTTATGTAGTTTCTACCATGTCACTAATAGCATCCATATACCTCATCTCAACATTTCTAGTAGATTTCTCACACACTATGTCACGGGGTCAAAACCGCTGTAAGCATTGTTGTTTGTCTGGTGTCACTGAGTGTGAGGTCTCCGGTGGCTCGGGTGGACTCAAGAACATGGAAGAACTTAAAGATCACAAAGCAGATATAGAGATTATCCTGGTTCGGGCTATCGGGCCCTATGTCCAGTAGTTTGAGGATCTTTGTATTCAAGAGCACCCAAATCGGGGGGTTACAACAGAGTGTAAGAGAGAGATTTGAAAGGGGATCGCTCGGTGATGATCCAAGACTCATCGGCGGTGAGGTCTCCTCCTCGTCGGAGAGGCGGTAGACAATGGAAAGGGTGGAGGAGCTCTCGGTACTCCCCTAGGGGTGGCTCTGCTCTTGGTGTAGAGCTCGAACCGTTTGGTCGCGAGGACTCTAATGATCTGTTCTGTTTTGTCCTCTCCCCTTTATAGGATCTGACCTCCCCTTATATACTGAGGTAGGTCGGGTACATGGCGGTTTGGGGAGTCTAGTCTATGGTCTACATGCGCTAGAGTCCAGGAGGGTCTTGCGGCGGCGTGGATGGACCTTGGTCTTATCATGGAGCCAAAGAAGCCCTCGGCGTCATCCAGCTGCTCTGCCGTGACACGCTGAGTGTTAGGCTCTGTCAGCTTGGACTAGCCTCCACTAGGTGCACCTTTTGGAGGCTTCCTTGGTGGCGAAGGCGTCTAGCTTGAGGGGCTGACGAGCGGGCCCGAGAGCCCTCGAGCCCCTAAAGTCGGCGGAGGGGTTTTGTCCCTTTGTGTCACTCCCAGTGCGTGACCCTATCGGAGGAGTGCGTAACAGCGTCGCGCTCACTTTGCTACACTGGGGAGCCCTCGAGCCTTGGGTGCTCAGGCCCAACATTGTAGGTCGGGACCAAGGATCAGGCTCAGATTCTCGTCGATCGGGAGCCTAAGGCTCGGGTGAGCCCTCGAGCCTCGAACAGAGGCAGAGGGCGTGCTCAGTTTGGCCCAATCCTTAGCCAGAAGGTGTGTGCGAATGCACCTGAGGGGTGTAGCCCTGAGCCCCGAGCGATCCTGGAGGAATTGATCGATGGGGGGGGGTCCTTCAATCAGGAACTCTTACCTCAGGAGTTAACATACCCTTATGTTAGGATCTCGCCACTCTTCTAACTAGATTGAAGTCACCTCCCAATAGAATTGTTGCCTATGAATTTTGAATCTTAGTCTGTAGTTCCATTTTGAACTCAAACTTTTGTCCTCCTATGCTGGACCATACACATTGAGTATTTCCCACTTGAAATTATCCTCCATCTAAGTTATGCCAACACTCTGATAGAACTCCCAATTTTTCTCATGTATAACCACAAACAAATCTCTATCCACAATAGTTAAAAGACCTCATGATTGACCTCTGAAAGATATCCAATTCCAGTGAAAATTTCTACCATTAGCAATCTTTCTAACTCCCTCGACTTGAAAGATGCTTTAATTGTTTCTTGTAGTAAGCATATACTACACTAACTCTACCAATAATTTTCTCCTACATGCAGAGCATAATCCCCTTATGTTCCAAAATAACATTTTCATGATAATTGTTGTCTTTCTCTCCCCACTGATCCCTTGTTTACTTTTATAGGTACCAAGGTTGAATAGGGATTCAATCGGTAAGCTCTTTTGTTTGTTCTCAACTTCTCGAGGTGTTTGAGAACTCTCAACTGTATGCTGATTGGAATTCTCTCAACCGAGCTATATTCCTCTCTTTTAAGGGCATCGCCAATAGTATAAGCTAGCACTAGCTCTAGGCCAATAAATATGGAGAAAAGAGAGACGGTACCAAGCAGCCACGAATATCATGCATTGAGAGAGGGATACATCGTGAAATGTGCAAGATTATTGCCCCGTTTGGCATCGCTTTCTCATGGTGGCAGTTGAAGGAAGCTGAGAATCCCGCCAAATGCAGCGCATTACACTCGACTTTTCTCACCGCCCCCGACTCAACGACTGCGAGAATGAACTGCAAACCTGGTTTTACGTATCACAGCTCCCTCACCACCGCTTGTCTGCCGCACTGCATGGTGGGAAACTGTGGTCCCAAACAGAGCTTATCTCTTGATTTTATGTTAGTCTCTTGCTTTTTGCACTATTTAGTGATTAAAAAATTGATTCATCTAGCTCTAAGCTCACTACCACAATCCCGAATTGCCTTGAGTGCCAAAACCGCCAAGGAAATGATCCTTGGCCAAAAACCGTCAAGCAAATTCACTCAAGGATAGAAGACAAGGGAAATTAATTTTCTTGGCAGTTTTGGCACTCAATGATGATTTCCTTGGAGGCTGGCTGCCAAGGAAATTGAGGACCATATTTAATTCGCCAAAGGGCCAAGAAAATACTGCAACCGCCAAGGAAAGTATTTTCTTGAGCACCAGCAACCTCCAAGGAAAGTAGTTTTCTTGAGGGCCAGCAACCGTCAAGGTAATATATATTTTCTTGGTGGTTACAAACCTTCAAGGAAAGACCATTTCCTTGGAGGCTGCCAGCTGACAAGTTAATTCTTATTCTTGAGGGTATTGGCTGTGAATCCTTGGCTGCAAGAACCACCTATTAAATTGTTATTTCCTTGACTATACAAAACCCTCAAGGTAATCATTGCTTTCTTTGGCTACCATTGCCGCCAAGTTAATTCTTTTTAGTATATGCATATATAACCAGCATGGTAATTACAATTCTATTTGCATACATCTGTCTATAGGAACTATATACAACAAATATAACCAGAAAGGCATCAATATAAATATATATTCCAGCCAACATCAATATATGTTCCAGCCAAGATCATACAGCCAACATCCATAGTGGTTCATTACAAGTTCATACCTAGATGGCAATACTCTAACAGGCAACATCCATAGCAGCCATTTAGGCCGTTTAGGCGAACACTGCTTAAGAGGCCCGCCTCTATAAATAGATTTTAGGAGGCGGTTATTTTCTGACTGCCTCCGTAAATCAATTTTAGGAGGCGTTCTGACCGCCCTGTAAAATGGATTTTGCGAGATGTTATTTGTAAAACATCTTATAATTTGGTATAGAGGGAGTAGTATGGAAATCATACCAGTTTCAGGGTTGAGACTGCCTAATGTCATGTTCCCTACTAAAGCCACATCCACCATTGGTACTGTGGGTTATCTAGGGAAAAATTTTAGTCTTTCCAAATATAATGATCCATATGAATCTTATTTTATCTTATACTCTTATAAAGCAAAATCTCACTACTTGTTTATCTCAACATGAAAGCTGTCAAACTAGGCAATGCACTATCTCATACAATTAAAATCCACTAGCACATGCAAGCTGTCCAACTAGGCAATGCACTATCTCATATAATTAAAATCAACTAGCATATGCAATTGTAATGTCCACGTCATGAAGATACATGCATTTTGTTGTCTACGTCATCATACCACGCTATCAACTAATCCATAATTCCCGCAACAACACGCGGGGTATGTTTGTAGTTACAATTACTAAGGTGTCACATAGGATCTTTTGCTGATAACTAGTTTGACAAAAACTATCACATACGCCATTTGGGATGCATCGAGGCATGGTGTCGGGTTCATAAACCCGGGGTCCCTCGAGGGCCGGCTTCCACGCCCGGGCTCGGCCTAGGAGAGCAACATATAATTCATGGGCCGGCCCAAAAATCTAAAACACAGCGGGCCGGAAGGGGAGTCCGGTCGCCGACCGGAGGGACTACCCTTAAGAAGCAAGTGTCCATTCGTCAACTTCTTCGACCCACCTCTCCGATCGGAGCACTCGCTTCAGCCACCAGCCGTCTCAAGCAGTCTCTCCAATCAGAAGGCATGGCCCAAAACGCTGCTTCTGACTCCGACCCCGCGACCGGGGCTCGTGGGAACCCTCCTCACCGCTGTTCTTCGACCGGCGCACTGAGAGCCGACTGGGGCCATCCGACCGGGGACACCCCGCTCGGAAGGAACCGGAAGACGTGCGGAGAAAGGCAAGGCATGGCTCATAAGTCAAAACCACTGTACCAGGGACCATACCCTGCACGAATCAGTGCTCTGCAGCCACCCTGACACAAAGTATTGTAGGGGCCGCTAGAAACTCCCATATGGTAAGCCCCGCCGCGTGTCTCTGGACATTGATCGCGGTATGGGCTCTAGGATTTGCCATACTGGGTGAACATAGCATGGCTCCTCATGCCACTAGGCATCCAGAAGTATTTTGCAGGTACCAGTGTCATCCTTCCTGAAGAAGATAGCTCGACCTCCCATGCACATCTGACATCCTACAACGACATTGACAGTCTTGGGGGGCGTCAACCATTATCCAGTTTTCATCACCGTAGGCAGCAAGGCTTAGAAACATTCGGTACTCTCTCCCCCGCACGTGTAAAGCCATCCCCTTCATCTATAAAAGGGGATGCGCTCCCTCCAACAAGGGGGGATCGACTTCTTCAAGCTCAGACTCACTAGATCGACATCAACACTCCCAACCATAGGACCACCCAGTTCCGACCGCGACCCTTCCGGTCGGAGCCAACCGAACCTCTTGTACACCCCCTCCTTTCTCCTTCTCGTTTGTAACCCCACTACAGACTTCGAGCACCTGGGCTCGAGAATAAAGTCACCGACCGACCCACACTGGACGTAGGGCACATTGCCTGAACCAGTATAAATCCTGTGTCATTAAGTGCAAGGCCACCTCCGATCACAACGTACAGCAAAACTACAAATATTTACTAAGTTGGTCACATTCTGCACCGATAGTTGGCACCGTCCGTGGGGAGGACGCTGTACGTTCAACACTTTTTGGTCATCGGATGGCCCATTTTTCCGCCATCCCCGCCGTGGTGGGCTCGGCGATATGATTCGTTTCGGCTCGCTGGAGTTCCCCGCACTCTCGCCCACTGGGATGCGGGTTCCACCCGTCTTCGAGCCTTCGTAGGCCTTCCGCTTCGGAAGCCTGGACTTCGCCGCCGACCAGCTCGGCGTACTCCACCTCTGCGAGGAGACTCGCGACCTGGCACCCATCGGAGGGACGTCCTCCATCGACTTCGGGACGCGCGACTTCAACAGCGCGACA
Source organism: Miscanthus floridulus (assembly GCF_019320115.1). Taxonomy (NCBI): domain Eukaryota; kingdom Viridiplantae; phylum Streptophyta; class Magnoliopsida; order Poales; family Poaceae; genus Miscanthus; species Miscanthus floridulus. Next base: position 6,327,259 of record NC_089596.1, read on the forward strand.
TCTGCGCTTCATTCCGAGCAAACTCTCTACTCAAACCCCGTTGTGAGTAATATACATGCTGTTATTTACTTACTACGCTCTATTTTCCGCCAAATACCCGGTGGGTTACCGTTGTCCCCATCGCAGCCGCCATACGGCCGGTTCCCCTATGGCCTCGCGTCTTCCGTGGACGCATACGCCTGGGGACTCCAAAAGGTGCTGGCGCCGCACCCTCTCATGTCTGAGTTCGTGGGGATGGCGAGCTATGCTCCCACCTGTTTCCTCGACATCATGGATGACGACGTTAGGAGTGATGGCTCCAGCATCGTTGACATGGCGCCTAGCCACCGTCGGTCCCGAGAATACGCTGCGGCGGACGTCCTAGAATAGCCGCTAGGGGTAACAGAGTCCTTCTGGACCCACGCCCTGCCGAGCCCCCACGCGGGGACCCCTAAGCTCACACGTGAGCACGGGGAGGATCTACGACGACAGTGGCCGCATCAGCCACCAACTGCACCAACGCGCTCGGCGGACCACACTGCGCCCCATGCGCATAGACCGGCGAGCGGCGATCGGGGTCGCGCCCGTCAGCCCCAGCGCAATGCTCCGGTTCAGGGGACCAACCCCCCACAGTTCGCTCGGGCTAGTCAGAACGTTGCCACCGCGGCAATGCTCCTACGTGACCTCCCCAAGCCGAACGACCCTCGCGGACAGGCAATCCACTAGCACCTCCGGGCACTATTGGAGACCGCCGCCGTTCAACAAGCAGAGTGCTCCCTATCATGACGCCGACTTGCGACCTCGCTCCTCGTCCGGGGAACATGGATGCAACAGATGGTGCACTACACCCTGTCATCGCCACAACCACCGATTGCGGCACAAGAAGCCGCAACCACTCCTCGTCTTGACTTAACGACCACCCCATGCCGACTACCTATCTACGCGTGGCTCGGGCCGAACCAAGATGCGCACAGCGTCGACCGGAGTCCTAGCCCTGACCGCCTAGGACTACGGACCTTTGTCCAACCGCTCCAGCAAGCGCCATGCTTCAACGGAGGCTGCGACAAAGGTAAGGCCAAGCGCCAGGGTCAAGACGAGGGCCCCTCCACACCGAGGGGAAAAAAGAACAGAAAGGATCGCCGCCGACCGGCCAACTCCACATTGGCCGCCACGGCAGATTATGCGGGCACTCCGCCCCAGCAAGACCCTCTGGACCACTTTCATGAGCTCATAGAGAGCCCGTGCACCAACCACAACTATCCCGTCAACCATCTCTACAAGGACTGCCAGCTCCTCAAGCGCCTGTAGAGGTAGGCTGGCAGGCCAAACGAGGAAGAAGACGGGGAAGCAGCAACCGAAGAAGGGGGCAGAACGAGCAAGGATCCAGACGACTGAAGTGATCCGACCAGAAGCCTACCGACTGAAGGACAATGATGACGACGCTCTCTCCGACGACCTTGGAACAGCTATGTCTTTTACTCTTTTCCTAAATTTCAGTCTTACCTTTACTTAGCGAATGCTCCTATAAGAGCACCCCGACCCGAACACTTTTCGGCTCGGGGCGCTCAGGGGCTCCACTAGAGGGTTCTACTACCCCTTTGTTTTTGTTTCTACCTTAAGTACTCTTTTACTTTTGTATGAAGAAACTCCTTCCTACCTGAATAAAAGGGCAGTTCGTTCCTTTGTTTTACCTTACGTAGCTTTGCTTTGAAACATTCCGACTGATTGCACCCCGCCTTTTCCTACGGTTACGATCGACCAAGCCTCGCGGGCCACCCCTCGGGCTCGCAAAGTTGTAGCCTACGGAACAAACGGGTAGGTAGGAGAAAGAAAGAAATTTAAAACAAAATTATGCTAAGGGAAAACTAAGGAACGAAAGGGAACAAGCTTCCCCGAACGGAGCAACTCCATCACAAAAACAAAAACCGATTGCAATCATTAAAACACACACGAACGTCTTACATGGGGGCTTCCCCCACAAATTTAAAACTACTACGGCCACTTGACAACTTCACTTGAATACCAGAAGAGACAATCAGACCTCCTTGAGTCGATCGAGTCACCCAGGATAGATCAACTAGCCTCCTGAGTCAATCGATTCACTCAGGATAAGCACCTGAGATACAAGTAGGAAGCGAAGGGGCGCCCCATGTGGGCCATGCCGACTCCGTCTCGAATGATGAGCACGGGTCCTGGTCGGACATTTCCGACTAAAGCTCTCCGAACCCCATCTCTCAGGTCATCAAGGTAAGCATGTGTACATTAAAATACAAAACTGTTCACACGAGGGCTAACCCACGATTGACAAGCACAGGTCCCGGACGGACATTCCCGACTGGAGCTCAACGAACCCCGTATCTCCAGTCTTCAAGGTAAAACACTATCAAAGCCCCTCTATTTCTTTATAATCATTTCATACATCCATACGTGCATTTCATACCATACGCCTGAACCCCTCGGATGGTTAGGGCATGAACCGCCTGGGGGCTCAGGAACTAAGCATCGCACATGCAGCGAAATGCACCAAAACGCTCCGTGTTGCGCCACGAAGCGGCGGCTTGCCTCATTCGACATGAGCAACCAAACAGAGCTAGGGGAGAAAGCCATAGATGAGCACCGTGCGGCCTTCACCCGGTCTGGCAAACCGGGTCATCTCAACCTTCTCGTTTGATCCCGAACCTCTCGCCAAGCCCATAGAATCTCCATCGAGGGGAGGCCGTCAGGCCACCCGGGTCGCTCTATGGAATGACCTAGGCATCTGTCAGGCTACAAGTAAAGGAGTAGTGGAATGCCACAAGAGGGCTATGTCGACCCCGTCACGAACGACGGACCTGGATTCTACTCGGTCACACCCGTTAGCGAGCTCACCGAGCTAGTCTTCGAGCCCGAGCAATCGGGACAGGCGACGAAACTCAGCCCCTTCGGTTATAAGGAACCGGATGGGGTAGCGCAAAACAACTCACATCGGCCCCCATGAAGGCCCGACAAGGCTTGGGGGCTTAAATGCCATGGGACTGTGACTCCGAACTCGCGTCGATGGGATAGGCGACATCCAGCTATGGCTCTTGGGACTGCGACTCCTAAACTCGCGTTGACGGGATACGCGACATCTGGCTACGGCTCTTGGGACCGCGACTCCTAAACTCACGTCGATGGGATAGGCGACATCCGGCTACAGCTCTTGGGACCGCGACTCCTAAACTTGCATCGATAGGATCAGCAACATCCGGCTACGGCTCCTGGGACCGTGACTCCTAAACTCACATAACGGCTTCCTGAATTAACTAAAACTAACTCTCTCGTTCCACAGCGAGCACTGACGCCTAGGACTACTTGCGACTCCACCTTACCCGATCCCACGGCGCGCACCGACGCCAAAGATCGAACTCTGTTGCATCCAAAACTAGGCTATTTCCGTTCGCGGCGTGCACCGACACCGGGGCTTGTTTCAAAACTAAAAACTTCCTTACCTGATCCCTGGCGCGCACCGACGCCGGGGAGCAATAAGTTCTGTCTCAATCCAATCCCTAGGCTTAAAAAACACCTCAGCTGCACAACGACGCCATGGTTAAACAAAATTACGTCTTAAAACTCGAAAAACACGCGCACCCATAGGCACCACACAAAGAACCCCCCAGCCGGTTCTACCTGAACAACCCGGGGGCTCGGGGACTACACCCACAGGTGCGCTCGCGCGCACCCGCCAGCAAACGAAAAAATCCCCCAGATGATTCAGCTCGAGTCGCCCGGGGGCTCGGGGGCTCCTGTCGAGTTCATAAACCTGGGGTCCCTCGAGGACCGACTTCCACGCCCGGGCTCGGCCTAGGAGAGCAACATATAATTCATGGGCCGGCCCAAAAATCTAAAACACAGCGGACCGGAAGGGGAATCTGGTCGCCGACCTGAGGGACTACCCTTAAGAAGCAAGTGTCCGTTCGTCAACTTCTTCGACCCACCTCTCCGACTGGAGCACTCACTTCAGGCACCAGCCGTCTCAAGCAGTCTCTCCAATCGGAAGGCCTGGCCCAAAATGCTGCTTCTGACTCTGACCCCGCGACCGAGGCTCGTGGGAACCCTGCTCACCACTCTTCTCCGACCGGCGCACTGAGAGCCGACTGGGGCCATCCGACCAGGGACACCCCGCTCAGAAGGAACCAGAAGACGTGCGGAGAAAGGCAAGGCATGGCTCACAAGTCAAAACCACTGTACCAGGGACCATACCCTGCACGAAACAATGCTCTACAGCCACCCTGACACAAAGTATTGTAGGGGCCACTAGAAACTCCCATATGGTAAGCCCCCCGCGTGTCTCTGGACATCGATCGTGGTATGGGCTCCAGGATTTGTCATACCGGGTGAACATAGCATGGCTCCTCATGCTACTAGGCATCCAAAAGTATTTTGCAGGTACCAGCATCATGCTTCCTGAAGAAGATAGCTCGACCTCCCGTGCACATCTGACATCCTACATCAACATCGACAGTCTTGGGGGGCGTCAACCATTATCCAGTTTTCATCACTGTAGGCAGCAAGGCTTAGAAACATCCGTACTCTTTCCCCCTCATGTGTAAAGCCATCCCCTTCATCTATAAAAGGGGATGCGCTCCCTCCAACAAGGGGGGATCGACCTCTTCAAGCTTAGACTAACTAGATCGACATCAACACCTTACAACCGTAGGGCCACCCAGTCCCGACCGCGACCCTTCCAGTCGGAGCCAACCGAATCTCTTGTACACCCCCTCCTTTCTCCTTCTCATTTGTAACCCCACTACAGACTTCGAGCACCTAGGCTTGGGAATAAAGTCACTGACCGACCCACACTGGATGTAGGACACGTTGCCTGAACCAGTATAAATCCCATGTCATCGAGTGCTAGGCCACCTCCGATCACAACGTACAGCAAAACTACAAATATTTACTAAGTTGGTCACATTCTGCACCGACACATGGACTTTCACAAAAATGGTCCCTTGTACCTTGAAGTGCAAAAAGGGTAGCGCAGACGTGCGCACTGCCCAATATGGTAAATAACATAGTCTAACTAAGACTAATAATTTTCTAGTTATTCTCCACATTTGTTGTTTCCAAATAGCGTTTGCATTCTTGCGTAGTCACATTATGTACAACAACAACAACAAAGCCTTTAAGTCCCAAACAAGTTGGGGTAGGCTAGAGTTGAAACCCAGCAGAAGCAATCAAGATTCAGGCACGTGAATATCTGTCTTCCAAGCACTCCTATCTAAGGCTAATTCTTTGGGTATATTCCATCCTTTTAAGTCTCCTTTTATTGCCTCTATCCAAGTCAACTTCGGTCTTCCTCTGCCTCTCTTCACGTTACTATCTTGGCTTAGGATTCCACTATGCACCGGTGCCTCTGGAGGTCTCTATTGGACATGTCCAAACCATCTCAACCCGTGTTGGACAAGCTTTTCTTCAATTGGTGCTACCCCTAATCTATCACGTATATCATCGTTCCGAACTCGATCCCTTCTTGTATGACCGCAAATCCAACGCAACATATGCATTTCCGCGACACTTATCTATTGAACATGTCATCTTTTCATAGGACAACATTCTACACCATACAACATAGCAGGTCTAATCGCTGTCCTATAAAACTTGCCTTTTAACTTCTATGGTACCCTTTTGTCACATAGGACACCAGATGCTTGCCGCCACTTTATCCACCCTGCTTTGATTCTATGGCTAACATCTTTATCAATATCCCCGTCTCTCTATAGCATTGATCCTAAATATCGAAAGGTATCCTTCCTAGGCACTATTTGACCTTCCAAACTAATATCTTCCTCCTCCCGGGTAGTAGTTCCGAAGTCACATCTCATATACTCAGTTTTAGTTCTACTGAGTCTAAAACCTTTGGACTCCAAAGTCTCCCGCCATAACTCTAGTTTCTGATTCACTCATGTCTGGCTTTCATCAACTAGCACTACATCGTCCGTGAAAAGCATACACCATGGGATGTCCCCTTGTATGTCCCTTGTGACCTCATCCATCACTAAGGCAAACAAATAAGGGCTCAAAGCTGACCCTTGATGTAGTCCTATCCTAATCGAGAAGTCACCCGTGTCTCCATCAATTGTTCGAACTCTAGTTACAACATTGTTGTATATGTCCTTAATGAGCCCGACGTACTTTGTTGGGACTTTATGTTTCTCCAAAGCCCACCACATAATATTTCTTAGTATTTTATCATAAGCCTTCTCCAAGTCAATAAAAACCATGTGTAGGTCCTTCTTCTTCTCCCTATACCGCTCCATAACTTGTCTTATTAAGAAAATGGCTTCCATGGTTGACCTTCCGGGCATGAAACCAAATTGGTTCATAGAGACCCGCGTTATTGCTCTCAAGCGATGCTCGATAACTCTCTCCCATAGCTTCATAGTATGGCTCATCAACTTAATTCCCTGGTAATTAGTACAACTTTGAATATTCCCTTTATTCTTGTAGATCGGTACCAATATACTTCTCCTCCACTCATCAGGCATCTTGTTCGATCGAAAAATATGGTTGAACAGCTTGGTTAGCCATACTATAGCTATGTTCCCGAGACATCTCCACACCTCAATTAGGATACCATCCGGTCCCATCGCCTTACCTCCTTTCACCCTTTTCAACGCCTCTCTAACCTCAGATTCTTAGATTCTCCGCACAAAGCGCTTATTGGTGTCATCAAAAGAGTCATCCAACTGAAAGGTTATGTCCGTATTCTCACCATTGAACAATTTGTCAAAATACTCTTGCCACCGATGTTGGATCTCATCCTCCTTCACCAAGAGATGCTCCCTTTCATCCTTAATGCACTTAACTTGGTTGAAGTCCCTTGTCTTTCTCTCACGAACCCTAGCCATCCTATAAATGTCCTTCTCTCCTTCCTTCGTACTCAAACGTTGGTAAAGATCCTCATACGCTCTACCCTTTGCCACACTTATAGCTCGCTTTGCAGTCTTCTTTGCCACCTTGTACTTCTCTATGTTGTCCACACTCCTATCATGGTACAAGCGTCTATAGCATTCTTTCTTCTCCTTAATAGCCCTTTGGACTTCCTCGTTCCACCACCAAGTATCTTTAGCCTTGCCTTCACTTCCTTTGGTTACTCCACACACCTCTAAGGCCACCTTCCGAATGTTGGTTGCCATTTTCTGCCACATGTTGTTTATGTCCTCTTCTTCCTTCCAAGAGCCCTCTTTGATAACCCTTTCCCTAAATACCTCTGACATCTCCCCTTTCAGTTTCCACCACTTTGTTCTTTCAATCTTAGCTTGTTTATCCCTACGGGCACGCACCTGAAAATGAAAGTCTGCTACCAAAAGCTTATGTTGAGAAACAACACACTCCCCTGGTATCACCTTGCAACCCAAGCATGCTCGTTTGTCCTTTCTTCTTGTGAGGACAAAGTCAATCTGGCTAGAGTGTTGTCCACTACTGAAGGTCACTAGATGAGATTCTCTTTTTCTAAAAAAAAGTGTTGGCTATCATCAGGTCAAAAGCTACCGCGAAGTCCAGAACTTTCTCCCCCTCCTGATTCCTACTACCATACCCAAAACCTCCATGAACTGCCTCGAAACCTACGTTTGTAGTACCTACATGCCCATTAAGATCTCCTCCTATAAAAAGCTTCTCACTACTAGGTACAGCTCTAATCAGGCCATCTAAGTCTTCCCAGAACTATCTCTTAGCACTCTCGTCGAGGCCTACTTGGGGGGCATACGCAATAATTACGTTCAAGACCATATCACCAATGACAAACTTAATTAAGGTAATCCTATCTTCTTGCCTTCTCACTCCCACCACACTATTCTTGAGGCTCTTATCAATCAAAACTCCTACTCCATTTCTATTCGTAACTGTCCCTGTGTACCAAAGCTTGAAACCTGTATTGTCCACCTCCTTCGTCTTTTGACCCTTCCATTTAGTCTCTTGAACGCATAATATATTTACACGTCTCCTAGTCGCGGTATCAACTAATTCTCTTAGCTTACCTGTAAGCACCTTACATTCCAACTACCTAAACGGATCCTAGTTGGTTCGACTAGCTTCCTTACCCTTCGCACCCGTCGACTCAGATGTGAAGACCCTTGCTCATTTTCACTACACCTGGGCGCCGATGTAGCGCGCCACTAAGGATGCGACGACCCGATCCTTGTTCACCTGACACCGTGCCCAGATCGCGACACGGCGCGTCATGGGGGTGACGACCCGGCCCTTGCTCATTTAACACCATACCTGGGTTCCGATATGGCGCGTCGCTAAGAGGGTTACGCCCCAACGGTTTTCTTTCGGGTTTCATCTCCATTAGAATGACTAGATTTATCGTTGACTCGCCATGCCTATCACAACCCTCCTCCTTTATCAGGGCTTAGGACCTGTTATGTTGAGACAACATAGGCGTAGTCGCATTACGTACAAACCGAAATTTATAATGATTTCTAGTTATTCGCCGCAGTTGGTTTTTTCTGAATAACGTGTGCATTGTCACGTTCCAATGGAGCTCCATGGACTAAAATTTGTAGGCGAACATAGCCGAATATTCATCGTTTGTCGTCAAATGACATTCGGTTGAGTGATGAGTAGACGTGGCTGAATATTCTTCATTTGTCGTGCAACACCAAATAAACGACCCATTGAGTGATAAGCACATGCAGCCGAATATGCCTTGTTCGTCGTCCATCGACAAACCATTAAGTGATAAGTAGGATAACAATACTCTTCATATATACTAAATCCGTTTCAAATTATAATTCGTTTGACTTTTTTGATCCTAAATTTGATCACTTGTCTTATTAAAAAATTTATGCAAAATATTAATTTTTTTTTTGCTGTGGCTTGCTTTATTAACAAAAGTTCTTCAAAAATAACTTAAATTTGATTATGTTTGCACAAATTTTGTGAATAAGACAAATGGTCAAACTTAGGGTAAAAAAAGTCAAACGAATTATAATTTGGAATGGAGGGAGTACTTGTCAAAAAAAAAAAACTCTTCATATGTCGTAAAAGCCAATCCATCGAATGACACAAATGTAGTCGAATTTTCCGTGATAAGCAGACATAATCAAATAAATGTTCTCAGTTTATTGGAGAAAGCCAAACTCCTGCATTGGGCGCCATTAATGTTCCTTGTTTGCTATTGACCACCAACCCATCTCAAATGCTAAACAAATTTTCAAACACCAAAACATTGGACAATATAAAGCGAACATATATAGCCCAATTGTCTTGGTTTATTGATCAATGAGCGCCAAACAAACCAATATGCACTGAATGATATGTAAGTTGACTTTAGCCGCATAATATTCTCTGTTTAATTATCATTGATGTAAGGTTTCACTTAATACTCAAGTGAACGGTGATTGTCTTGGGAGTTGGGAAACCAATCGGATGAATGAATTGATCTAAATTTCAATCAAATCAAAATAGAAGAAGAAAAAAAGGAGATGAATGATGTGAGGTTGACCGGAACCGCGAGCCGCTGTTGGCCACGGCAGGATCGCAGGTGATTCGGCCAGAAAGTTAATAATAAATAAACAAAAATAAATAAAAGTGCGAAAAATGTAAAATGGAGATGCGGGGATCGAACCCCGTGCCTCTAGCATGCAGAGCGAGCGCTCTACCATTTGACCCCGTGCCAAAATTAAATTCTTCTGCATATCCTATGGAGAACATTTGAGGAAGTGTATGTAAACACTGCAGTTTTACCACCAACAGCCCTTATAATGATAACCAGCTGATCCCTCACACATACGCATACGACAGGCCGCATCATTTTGACAGGACCAGGACGACCATCACCATCACCAGCAGCAGCCAATTGGCTATCATAGACAACTATCCTCTTCTTGACGCTGGTGGTGTGGGCAGTGACTGTTCCGCACAGAACTCACCCTCTACAACTTCGACCGCGATAGTCGCCTCCACCGCGGACACCACGACTGCATACACCATGTTCATGGTGCTTAGTTCTCCAAGGACCGCCCTACTATGCCTTTGATGCTCAAGACTCCTTTGCTGAGTTCTCTGTCATCCTGCCCTTGATGGTCATCCCTGATCTTCAGATCAGTGTCAACGTAATTACCATCCAACATTGCAAGACCTCGTTTTGGGCCAGTCAAGATCAATGGATCATCGTGCAAGAAAGGTGACAGGTTGGTGGCATATATATTATACCGAATATATAGTGCATATATAGTAGCATGGAGATGTATATATGTAAAAACATTGGAGTTGATGAGTTGGCAATGGTCACGATCACGGCGGGAGAGACAGATAGATGCGCTTGAAACAGGCCGAATTAGACTTTGAACCTTTAAGAAAAGTTGTAGTCCTCATATAGATCTACAACATTCGTTACTACGTCTTATGCCAAAATTTAACGTATTAGGAGATATGAAGGGACAAATATTTATGTTCAGTCGCATTTTTTGGGTAGAATTGAGTTTTGAATCTGATTGTACAGGACCGACCGAGCACAGGATGCCCTTAACTGAAACTCTGAGCAGTTTCATCTACTTACCTTTGGAGCACTGTATCTCCCAAACTAGGCCGAACCAGCTCAACTTCATAGAAGCCATATTGGTGTACTCATGTAGCTCTACACCAAGGAGTAATCGGTTGAAGCAATCATCATTACGGTTAGAGAGTTGGGAGAGGGGGAAGATGACACTTTCAGTCGTTTTTCAGGCCTAACTGAACACTTTCAGGAAACTGTGTCGTGCCGACCGGCTTCGGACGCCGCACGCCGCGTGGCTGGCCTCGTTAGTCGCATGCTCGCCACATCGCTCCTCCGATTGGGAAAAACCCAGCCCGAGCGCTCGCCCCTCTGTCGCTCTCCCATTGTTTCCCTCTCCCTCGCAGTCTCGCTCGCCACGGCAAAGGCGAGCTGGAGCTCCATTGCCGCCGCGAGCTCGAGCATGGCCGCCGAGCGAGCTCCTTTGCCACTGCCGTTCCTCCTCCGTCGAGCGCCCTTGCAGCTCCCAGTCGCCTCCTCCCTTGTCCCGCGCCACTTTGCCAACCGCGTGGCGTCGCTGCCCCTCGCCGTGCCGCTGCTGCACGTGCTGCCGTGCAGCCATGGCCGCCCGTGGAAGCTTCGTGGCCATGCCGCCGGTGGCCAGATCGGGCCGAGCTAGTGCCAGACGCGGGCGCGGCCTGCCCCGGCGCCCTTCCTCCGCTACCGCCGACCACCCTGCCTGCTTGAACCGGTCTTCCCCGACGTCCTCCTCTGCTCTCTGTTGTGGGATAAGGTGAAGGACCTCACGCTTGAATATGGGAAAAGGGAAGGGTCGATCTGCAAACCGTATACACATCTGAATAGTGCCTATATGGACCTCTTCGCTGGATTTTAATTTGTTTTTCTGCAGGCACCGCAATGCAAAAGCGTCTTCCTTTTCTTTTTCATTATATGCATATAATCAGCTGTACTTTGGAAAATCGTAGTAAATTGTAGAAAAATCCAAAAATAGCAAATTAGGACTTTTTGGAATACCTGTGAAATTATCTATGCATTAGATCTATAATATGGCATGATTTAGTTTAAAGTTTTTTCTGTAAAAATCAATTTATGCAGTTAGGTTTTTAATACTAGTTGTGTCTTATCTTTTTCATAACTACAGTTGTGAAGCTGAAATAAATGTGAAATTTTTATGAAGTGCTACTCAGGTCATGGTTGATGTCTGATAAAAATTGCAGGATTTTAGGCTTAATAGTTTATGATCTATAAAAATAATAAATGCCTTATGTTGCTTTGCTCCTATTCTGAATAGGCCTGCATGTTTGTATTATTTGGCTTAGTTAATTTATGAATCATGACTTGATGACAATACATGAGTTGTAGTGCTTTTATTAATCTTTTCAAAAAGCTAAATATCATAATTTTTGGTAAATTAGATCTTTAGTTATTGTGGCTTAAATTTCTGTGGTTGTTTCTGCCCAAACCCAGATAGGGTTGGCTTGTTGGTATTGTGGGGCATTTTTAATAGTAGAATTAGCTTTAGGTGTTTATAACAAAGTTGTTTAGAATTTGCTAGGATTTCTAAAAAGTCTATAACCACATTTATTGGACATGTAGAACTCGAGTTATAGCTGTTTAAAGTGGTATGTCAGATTCTGTCCATGTTTTGGATAGAGATGCAATTATTAGATTAATTGACCTTATTAGCTATAGAATCATCTTAAGATGATAATAATAAAGTTGTAGGTAACTCTATATTATTTTCAAAAAGTTATGATTCATATTTGTTGGAGGTCTAGAGCTCTAGTTATACTTCTCTGAAATTCCTATCAGTTTTATGTACCACTGTTGTTTGGGCTGCATATGTAGTTTTGCTTGTGCAATTATTTTCGTGGTGTAAATGATGTTTTCTGTGGTTGTGGTGAATAAAAAAGTTGTAGGTAACTTCATAATATAGCTTGTGTTAAATGTTCATGACCATAGCCTGATAATTTAGGATCTATAGATTTTATAATTTCTCTGTCAGGTTTTGCATGCTCTCTGTACTGATCTGAATGATTGTGTTGTTTGACCCAACTAAGCTTTGAATCATGTCTTGGAGATAATAGAGGAAGTGTAGTGATTTTCGTGATCTTTCCAAATTGGTAAAGATCACTTCTTTTGGTAGTCTAAATATCTAGTTATAAGCTTGTGAAGTTGTATGGCAGAATCTATCCAAGTCTGGACAGAGGTGCTCAATTGTGCTTGATTGACCTTGTTAATGGTGGAATCACCTTATGATGATAATAAACATGTTTTATATAATTTAATAATCTTTCTATAAAGTTAAGGTTCATGCTTGTTTGATGTCTGTAACTCTAGTTATGCCGTTTTGAAACTACTACAACTTTTCTGTCCTAGTTCTATGTAGATCTGTAATATTGGCATGTTTGACCTATTTAGCTTTGGAATAAGCTTTTGGTGACAATAACAATGTTGTAGGAAATTTCATTATCTTTCCAGAAAGTCTAGGATCATCTTCTTTGGATGTCTGGATCTCTAGTTATGGTTAAAATAAGTGACTGTTGTGCTGCTGTCCAGATTTCTATACATGTGTTAGGTGATTGCTTTAGTTGCTCTTGTTTTGGCTAGACATGTTGGTTAGTTCTTGATCAATGCATTTGTGCAATATCTGAACTTAAGTTCACTTGTGTTCCATGCCTAATATGCTTGCTATCCCTCTATAATTGGTTGCGTGATGTTTAGTTAAATAACTATAGGTGTCTATGCCTTGCATGATCTTATGTTTGCCTTGAATGCTATTATGTGATGCATCTCATATTACCATTCTTCATATTCATGCACTTGCATCTTGCATCTCATCTAGGTATGCTAGATGAACCACGTGAATGACGTGATGTTGGAGCTGAACCCGAAGACGGTGTATGGTGGACCTATCCTGAAGATGGAAGAACTGGACAAATGCTAAGATGGGAGATACTCACCAAGCGAGTGTCATCTAACAAACACTGACCTAGTGTTGGACCCTAGGCAAGCCCCCGAGCATTCTAAGCCTTCTATGTTTTTACAAATATCACTTGAGTTCTTTATATTTAATGCATTAGGTTATAAGAGTTGATTGGAACCACTTGATGCATAGAACTACCTTGTCCAGAAATATACCTTGAACCCTATGTAGGCCTAGGATCGAATGAATGCTTAGCGATGCTTAGACCGGTAGAAGTCGGGTGATTTCCTGTCACCTATGAGATATAGGTGGATACCAAAGCACGGTTGGCTATATTTGCTATCGTGGAAATAACCATGTGTTAATAATAAATGGAGACCGGGCGGGATGTCGATAGAGAAGCAACAAGACATAGGGGTCTTGGGTGTGGATCTATCCCTGTCTATGTCGGTTAAGGACCGATTCGCTGTATGTCCTCATATCATGTTGAATGCATGCCTATCACTTAGTTGGCCGGATAACTCGTTCCGACCACGAAGCCGAGTAGCTCAACTCAGGCCGGAGGGCCAGAAAGTGAAAGTGTGTACTCTGGCGGTAGTAAGGATGTGCGGGGAGCTATTGGCGTAAGTCCAAAGGTGAGATTGACCACCTGACAGAGTGGACTCCCTAAGAGTGTGGCGCTGCTCGAAACCACAAATTTGTTCCTGAGTTGTACTAAAGGTGACCCGAGGCAACCACTAATCAGGTTGATTGGGTGAGTGTTAGGAATAAATCCCCAGCTGGGTAGGAATCGATTCGAATCGCCATCTCTCCCGGATAGTGAGAACTTGGCTGAGCAGCGGCAACGTAGATACACTTAATTGAACTTGATGGTTATATTGATGATGATGATGTTACAATATTATACCGGCTATGGTTACTATTGCCTGTTACTAAATGATATTCCACATGTTCGGCACAGGTTAGATGCTAATCTAGAGATGAATAGCTATAATTAACTTGGTTACTAAATTGTAAAATGTATACCTCAACTCTTGGCTTTTATGCAAAACGTTGTCAAGCTAGCCCCACTTATAAAGCCTTGCATACTCCTTGGTGTCACTTTATTTTTAGTTTATGATGGGTAAGTCTAGCTGAGTACATTCGAGTACTCAGGGTTTATCCCACCATGTTGTAGGTGAAGTTCTCGGCCTGCTGAAGATGGTGGCTAACGGCTGATGGGCTCGGTGACTCTATATTTACTTCTCATCTATATGCTTTTATCAGAGGATGTCACTTATGCTAGCAATGTATTTGGAACCTATATTAATGTAATCATTTGAAAGCTATGTTGTTTTCACTAATCGGTTTTGAAACCCAAACTTGTACTATTATTTGTGAACCCATTTGTAATTTTATTTCCACTGCAACTCTACATATGTGATGTGTATTTGCTTAATCACGCGATCTTGGTTGTGATGTTGATTTACCGAGGTCCTTCATGACACTCGGCGGACTACCGGGTTTATATGAGTGAAAGTATGTGTGTGTCAACGTGTTAGCGGGGATAGCCGTACTTGATCTTGTATAAATTGGGTGGTTCTATCACAGCTGGCATCAGAGCAAGATTAAGCATAATATTGTCATGTACATAGTTTTAAAAACAAAGTTTTGATTTTAAAAAGCCTATTTTAACTAAAACTTTAACTACAGGCAAACTTGTTAAAACTAATTTGCAAAACTATGCTAGCGACATCCTCTTTTATGCCCAGTTAAGGACTATTAGGTGGCTATCTAAGTACTAACATGGGGGTTTTTACTTTCGTCGTCCATACGGCGTGCTATTGTATGGATGTCGTTCACTTGAATGGTAATGCATGGATCAATTGCCTCTACGCCTAGGTAAGTGTGAGTTGTGAGAGCATGATCGTCCAACTGTCGGTCTAGGGGAGAGTTAGCTATGGTTACTGGAATATTTACATGTTACACACATGTATATATGAAGGTATTTAATTGTGGGTATATCTGTTGGGTTGCTTTGGATACCGAAGTATATACATCTATGGATGTATATATGGAGAGTATCTTAGTTTACTGCTTTCATTGTGTGCTTATTTATCTCTTATGGGGATGGGCTACAATGAATTTGCTTGCAGGTACGCTAACCACGAATGCGTAGATTGAATGTAGCTGACTACTAGCTATATATCGTGAGAGTACGTGTTATGCCACCGACATAGAACGTGATTGCCACCTTAGGATGGCAATTTCGTGAGGACGAGAATATGACGAACATTCATCATGATTATGCTTGTGCATAAATATGCTTCCCTCACTTTGTTCTAATACTAAGTAACTTGTGATCAATGTGATGTTACTATCTTCCCTGTGTGAAGCTAGACAAAATGCCTTGTCCCATGCTGCTTGAATAGCTGTGCTTGAAGATAGGGTGTGATTAGCTTCGCCTTGTATGTTTGCTTCCTAAGGAAATAGATGACAAGTTTGTAGTTAGCAAAAACTTCACCCCTTTGAAAACTAAATTGCTAAATGTAGGTAACTTATTTTGAAGAATTATCCACCTACTCAGTAAAAAGGAAATAAAAGATAACAGTACCTTACCACCATGTTTCACATGAGATGGGTAGTGGTGTTGCTGTAGGTGACTACTTGTTATGTACGAGCTTTGTGCTTAGTCATAGTCGCTTAAGCTAATTGGATTGAGTATTTCGAAATGCTCGCTTAAGAACATGATGTATGTGTGGATGCTCGTTATCTAGGTAGTGCTGTAGCTGTCACCCCTTTTGTCCTCGGTAAGCATACGAGTGTTGAAGAGCGCTATCCTAGAGCAACATCCAAGTTTTTATAATCTCATAGTTGTCGTCTCCAATTGAGTTCTCTCTTAGGAGCCTGAGCTTGTACACGTGATTGCTAGCCCTTGAATGTTGCGCTACGAAGACCTTATCCATGCCTTTGCTTGACCTTAGGCCCTAGCTGTGTTTCCTTGAATGCTTGAATGTTTCGTGGTTGTCCCGCTCTTATGTGGGAGGACCCTGCTAAAAAATCCTTGTTGGACCTCATTGCTCCTTCTCCTATGGATGATCTGGTGCAACGCTAACCGCTATCTACCCTGGCTTTGGAACCTTTTCCTTATAGATCTTGTCGTTGCTTTATCAACTGAATCCCTAGTCAGTGCATTGGCTCTATCCCTCAAATCTTGTTTGTTTTGTCTCCAACCCTTTCAAGTCTCTGGATGTTTATCAGTCTTGATCTCATGTTGCTGCTCAGCAAGACCAAATCTCATGTTAATCTTTATCTGGTAATCACCTTGGTGGACACAAGGCATATATGGAAATTAGGCAAGAGTCCCCTGCTCAGTTGTCTTCGGCAATTAGGCTATGTTCTCTTGCGCTGTTTTTGATCTTCGAATCGCCTCCTTGTTAACTCCTAACCTTGTGACTATCTTTGTTTGCTATCCCTCCTTCTCATTGTGCTTGCTCCTATGCAACCAAATTTGTGCCACATGAAAATTCTTGTGGGTTGTATGTTCAGTAATGGTGCCACGATTAGCGATCTATGGTGCCACGATGAAACCGAGAGCCTCCTATGGGCACGCACACAAGGTTGTGCTGCTTGACACGCACTGGTATCGAGGTTTCTAGTCATGATCCATTACAAAATTGCACCAATGTGTTATTTTCACATAAGCTCTTCCTTGGTTATCTCTCCTTATCTTGTCAGAAGATCTGTACATCGAACCAGATACAACAGGATTTCCTTCTGGAGTCGTCCAAAGGATAACCTTTGAAGAATAGGTCACTAACATGAACAAACAGATTGCAAGAGATGGTAGACAAGTGACTCTAGTTGACTGTCCCTATAATGACATCAGTCATCTAGTGAGCAACTTATGCTATCCCCATTGGATCAGAGAGGTGCACCACACTTAAGGTTGAACAAGTTATCAGTCAGATGGTAAATGGACTGGGATATTATGTGCTATAATAGGTCACCTGATGCTCATGAGTTTCTTGTCCAAGTTCTCAATCTTTAGGTGCATAAGGATCATGTAGACAAACCGACCTTTCTTCTGTGTGACCCCTTTCTGCTGACTTCAATGGCGACCATCTATTTATGCTTCGACCACAATTCTTATTGTCAAGAGTGAAGATTTGGAACCTTTTTGGTGTTGAGAGATAACCAATTAGTTGCCAGTAGGAAGGTTAATCTCTAGCTAGGTAATGACTCTTTGGTGACTATGAAGGCCAGATCTCATAGAACAATGTTAAGCAAAGAAATAGTAAAGTCGGTCATCGATGCCAGTGCTACTTTCTTCTCCAAGCCCTATGTTGTCAAGTCAATTCCATCTTGGACAATCACATAGATGGTGCAGGATGCTGTATCAGCTAAGTAAAGAGCTAGAGAAAGCACGTCCATAGTTTTGGTCAGCATCATTATGTCTATAGTGCTATCAAAGGATTGTTCTGGATTCTATTGGATGAAGCACAGAAGGATAATCAGAGACATTCCCTCATCTTTGTAGGATTGTCACTCCACGTGAAGTATGCATTGTGCCCTGCAAGAACATCCCACCAGTTCAATTCTTGTGCATAGTTGAGTTGGTGTCTAAATCAACGATTGAGGTTGTTTCCTAAGAGGCATGTAAGGAAAACCCTAGCCTCCATCCTCAGTGAGAAAGCTACCACTATCATAAAGAGAATTAGAGAGTGTAGAACACACTTCCCAATGTGTAAATCAAAGGAAAAGAAGAGTAGAAAATATGTCAAGATTTCATGACACTGAACTGGTTATCCTTAAGCTGGTGATTAGAGGATCAAACATGGTTAAATTCCCATCGAACTTGGTGATCTCATTTCCCGCTTAAGGTACTTCGATGTCTTAAGTTGGTTTGAGGATTGGTTGAGTAAAGCATTAGATTTGAGAGATGTTTTGACAGTTCGGTCATAAAATTTTAGAACAAAGCAGTTTTGGTAGATGATTTGTTTGGATAGACAAACAGTGTCCGTTTGAGCTCAATTTTGGTCAGTAGTTAAAGGACTCTTGGATCTAAATGTCTACCAAAATTTGTGCACCATGGAGCAGTAGTTTGCAGGATATGAATTGATTATTGAGAGGTATAGAATCTATGATTTCTCTGTTGACTACTATCATCCCTCATATTAGAAGATTGTGTTGTAGTTTAGGTCATGTTAGCAATGTGAGGATCGTTAATACTTTAGATGCCCTAGAGAAAACTCCTTGCACTTCTTCATGCCTCACTTTTGCCCTCTCATATTAACAATGCTTGAGCAGTCAAGGTGTTCTACAAGTCAATTTATGCCATTATGAGTAAAAGTATGTGTGTGTCAACGTGTTAGTGAGGACAACCATACTTGATCTTGTATAAATTGGGTGGTTCTGTCATAGCTGGTATCAGCTGTAACAAAACCGTCCAAATTATAAGAGCACAAGTACAAAAACGATCGTCGAAACAATCAAATTCTCGTACTTGAGCCCATATAATTCCGGTAGTCCATCAAAATCGTGAAGGATTTCAAACCAACTTGCATACAACTAAGATCGTACATGATTCAACATAACACATCACACATTACAATATTTCACAAACAGTTCGCAGATAGATTACAACATTCAGAGTCATAGTTATTACAAACCAAGTCTTGCAAAGTAGCGGAAGCAAATAGTTTAACTCTCACACACGAGTTCAAATACAAGTACCAGCTCGCTAATCACATCCCACAAAAGCATTCAGATAAGATAAACAAAGATCATGCCCATGATCTAGTCTTCGTCACCCGCAGGGTGGAGACAGTACTTACAGAAGCCCTGATAAAGAAGGTTATCTGCAACAAGAGGGAATAAACCCTGAGTACGAGAATGTACTCACCTAGACTTACCCATTGGAAACCAAAAATAAATGACACCAAGGATCATATATAGGTTAATTTAGTGGATCTGACTGACACTTTCTTTTTGTGGAAAAGCATAAGTAATAATGGTCAACTTTTAACCTGAGCTAGCAGTGACTTTTAGCCATTAACTTGTCATCTATATTAGCACCTGTACTAAGCAATCACTTGATTAAGATGCAAACATTATTAACCATAGCAGGTATAAACTATGGCAATATTATCATCATCATCCATTTAACCATATCGTTAAATTAAGTGAATCTGCGTTGCCGCTGCTCAGTCAAGTTCTCACTATCCAGGAGAGACGACGGCTCGAATCGATTCCTATCCAGCTGGAGGGGTATTCCTAACACAAACCTTGCTTCCCCTGTTGGGGTCGCAATCAAGTCACCTTTGGTACAACTCAGGAGTCGTGGGTCTGGATAGTGCCGCATTCTCAAGGGCGACACTCTGCCAGGAAGTGCAGGAATTTTAAGCACCTAACCCCTTAGACTCACGCCAATGTCCCCAAGCACATCCTTACCGCCTCTAGAATGCACACTTTAGCCCCTCGGTTCCCGACTTGAGTCGAGCTACTAGGCTTAATGGTCGGAACGACTTATCCGGCCTGCTAAGTGTTAGGCTACGTTCAACATGACATGAGGACGTACAGCGTATCGGTCCTTAAACCACACAGATGGAGTCACTATGTCCAACCCTACACATGACTCCGCCCGGTCTCAATTCATTATTAACATGGTTCTTTTCCATGATAGCAAATATAGCCAACCGTGACCCAGCTCATCCTAAAGCTCGCAGGTGACAGAAAATCACCCGACTTCTACCGCACTAAGCATGACTAAGCATTTAACATGTTCCTAAACTTAAATATGATTCAAGTGCGATATCTGGACAAGGATAGATATATAATGCATCAAGTGTTTTCACACAACTCCTACAATTTAATGCATCAAATATGTAAAATTGACTCAAATGATATTTATAAAATAGGAGATTAGCATGCATCAGAGCTTGCCTTTTAGGAAAGAGGATGGGCGGTGATCAGGGCACTCGGGCAACTCCTCCTCGGTGGCTGCTTCGTCGGTTGCCTGAACCTCAGGCTCCTCCGGCTGCTCCTCCTCCTGGCTCACTCCCTCGAACTCCAAAAGCGTCACTCCCTCCGGCACACCTATTGCATGTATGCACAAGATAAATATCATGGATGCACATGAACGAAGTTAGGGATGCTCGGGGAATGCACATGCTTACTACAATACACATATTCCACCTTAAGCTCTATTCAAATCACTTTAACTTACCAAGTTTAGACAGCCTAATATACAATTTTTACCAGAGCTTCTACTCATCAAGAACAGCCCACCATACAAATTTCATAATTTTTGGAGCACTGGACCTCTAGATATGAGTTAAAAAAGTTTGCATTCATTTAAAAACACATTTTAAGTTTCAATTTAATTCTTCCAGAAACTTTACTACAAGTGTTCATGTTATATTTTTCCTAAATACTACACTTCACCAAGATCCTAAAAAAAATAGGAACCACCCAATTTGGATTCACCAAACTAGAGATATGAATTTTACAAAACAGCACTTAAAATCTGGATTTAAATCACCTAAACCCTAATTCAAGCCACTGATAGGCGGGACCCAGGGAGTCAATAGACCCCACCAGATAGAGACAGCAGAGCAGGGGACGCCGTTGACTGTGAGGAATCTCGACGACGGTGAGGTCGCTAGTGACGAGGAGGGTACCACCATGTCCGCCTTGACGTCCCGCATCGAGTGACCTCCTAAACCTAAACTCTACCGGCCTCTAGGTGCATCGGCCATGACGACGGTGGCTCGGCCATGGCGCACGGCGGTGCTCTGACAAACCCCAGCTCTAGATGCTCGGCTAAGATGCACATAGGCTTCCTGGAACCATGGCGAACCTCCCTACGCTACCGCTACCAACTGCGGTGAAGTGGTCGAGTGTGGCCGCATGAGGTCACCGGCGGCGGCCATGGCGTGGTGGTGCGCGGCTGTGTTCTGGCTCGACTAGACCGGCATTATTGGTAGCGTATTCACCTGAGCATCTACACGTGATGGAGAAGACGAGACGAGAGCTAAGGAAGGAGGAGAGGTGCAGTGATGTGCTGGCCACAGCGGACCGCGAGCGCGGCGGCGCTCCGGTGAGATTTGGCTGGGGCGAAGTCGGCAATGTCGCTCACCTAGGGCTCGGCTGGCTCAGCGAGAACGTCAACGAGGTCCGTGAGGTGCTAGCAGAGCTATGGGTGGGATGGTGTTGGCTGTGGTGCAGCAGTGAGCTCACGCGAGCTTGGCGGAGCAAATGGCGACGACGGTGGCTTTCTCAGCGGCTCAGGCGCATGCAGGCGGAGCAAGTGGAGCAGGGGCATAGCCGGGGTGAGCACGTCGTACACCTGAGGCCCGATAGTGAGCGTCCAGGTCAGATGGAGGCTGGCGCATGGCGTCCACGCGTCGAGCATGCCCTGACACCGGTCGGCTCAGGTGAATCTGAATTTTTTAGATTTGAACTCCATCAGGGGGACTGACAAGGCGAGTTCATCGTTCATTATCTCCTAATCCGTGATGATCCAGGTTAAGGTGTAGTTGACAAAGTTGTAGTACCAAGTGAGATCTTCAACTTTTCCAATTGGAGCTCGAGCTGGTTCAGCTTGGTTTGGGAGCTACAGGGCTAACAAGTCGAGTACATGAAACTGTTTTTCAAAGTTAACACTTAGAAAAATTGTCTCTGAAATCAGGGGTAAATTTCGTGTTGTGATCCCATTTTGAGCATGTTCTGCACATTTTCATAGCTTGGCACCTTTACAACTTTTGTTCCTTATAAAATTATCTACAACTTTACGAAAAGGTGCATTGTCATGCAAAGCTTCTAAGTAACACTTTTTAAAAGGTCAAACAAATTGGTTCTAGGGTTTCCAATTTGGTCAAACCTCACTTAGGGTCATAATTAGTCAATTTACTTAACATGAACAGTGCTCCACTATGTACCCTAAGTGTAGTTAAGGTGTTTTAGGGGATAATTAATGACCCCACACATTGATCACACAAAAATCAAGCATCACATGCATTGAAACAAGAAAAAACAAGTGAATTGCTACTTTTGTTTCAAAGCCATGTTTCATATGTTTCATGAGTTTATTGCATAGTACTAACTAACCATGTTTCACTAAAGTATGTGACATGTTTCAAGAGTGAGTTGCACATATTGCACTTGAGTGTTGCACACTATCCATTTCATAAAACAAACACACATGGAATATAAACATATGTTGCAATGTTTCAAAAGCATGTTCCAAACAATCTAAGCTCATGAATGGATGAATGATGCTCATGTTTATGAAATGCAAGTGCAAATGTGGAAGACAAACACCTGGGGTGTTATAGCCCTTCCCCCTTATAAAAATCTCGTCCCAAGATTTGACAAGCGTACCATTGTTGATAGAATTACTTATAACCTTCCCTCAAGTAATCTTCTCTTTCCCAAGTTGCATCGCGTTCACTACCCTGATTACTCCACATGACCTTGTAAAACTTGACCACCCGACTCCTAGTTACTCGCTCTCGAGTTTCAATTACTCAGACCGGTTTTTCTTCAAAAGTCAAATCAGATTCTAACTTGATATCCCCCAGTGGAACTCTCTCTTTAGGGACATGAAGACATTTCTTCAACTGAGATACGTGAAAGACGTTGAAGATAGCACTCATCTTAGGAGGTAATTGGATCTTTTATGCTACCTTACCACTCTTTCCTATGATTTGAAATGGACCGACATATCTCGGTGCAAGCTTTCGCTTCACACCAAAGTGTTGGACACTCTTCATGGGTGAGACTTTCAGATAAACGAAGTCTCCAACTTCAAACTCGATAGGTTTTCTACGGTGATTAGCATAACTTTTCTGCCTAGCTTGAGCTACGGCCATATGGGTTTGGATAGTACGGACTTATTCTTTGGCTTCTTGACCAAGATCAATACCATAATATCTCCTTTCACCGGCTTCAACCCAATTCAACGGGGTTCTACACTTTCGGCCGTACAAAGCTTCAAACGGTGCCATCTTGATACTCTCTTGATAACTATTATTAGAAGAGAATTCGGCTAGGGGCAACCACTTTTCCCATGAACCCTTAGACGAGATGACACATGCTCTCAACATATCTTCTAAGATTTGGTTCACTCGCTCAGTTTGCCCAGAGGTTTGCGGATGATAGGCAGAGCTTCTTACTAACTTAGTTCCTAATAACCCGTGCAAGTGCTCCCAAAAGTGAGTAGTGAACTTTGGCCCTCTATCAGAGACAATAGTGCGAGGTACCCCATGAAGTTAGACTATCTAATTGAAGTACAACTCAGCATAGTCAGTTGGATGGAAATCTGTGTTAACAGGAATGAAGTGTGCAGACTTGGTCAGACGGTCTACAATCACCCAAATGGAGTTAAAATTCTTCTGAGTAGTAGGGAGCCCAACAATAAAATCCATACTTATCTCCTCCCATTTCCAACCTGGAATAGAGAGTGGCTGAAGCAATCCAGCTTTCATGTGCACAACATTGACTCGACGACAAGTGTCTCACCTAGCCACATAAGCGGCTATCTCTTTCTTCATCTTGGTCCACAAAAAATGAGGCTTCAAATCATGATACATTTTGCTACTTCCAAGATGAATAGATAATTTAGAGGAATGTGCTTTGGATATGATTTGATTTCTAAGCTCTCTATCCTTTGGGACCACTAACCTATCCTTGAACCATAACACGTCATTCTCATCTACCTAAAAATGCTTGGTTTCTTGCTCTTTCATCTTGCACTTGATGTGGAACACACCTGGATCTATCTTCTGTAGCTCAATAATTTGACTCTATAGAGTACAACTAATAATGATGTTGTGAAGGACTGTAGGATGTAGGAGATGTGACAAATGGAAGTCACTTTCAAACAAAGAGTGGCAATGAGATTTCCTACTTAAGGCATCTGCAACGACGTTTGCCTTGCCTAAATGATAGTGCACTTGGAGGTTATAATCCTTGATCAACTCGAGCGATCTTCTCTGACGCATATTCAACTCATGTTGAGTGAAGATGTACTTAAGACTTTTATGATCAGTGTAGATGTGGCACACATTGCCAAGCAAGTAATGTCTCCAGACCTTCAAAGCATGAACAACTGCAGTGAGTTCTATGTCATGCGTAGGATAATTCACCTCATGCTTCTGAAGTTGGTGAGAGGTATAAGCAATGACTTGGCCTTCCTGCATAAGAACACTTCTTAAACCTATGCCTGATGCATCACAAAACACATCAAAAGGTTTCTCATTGTTTAGTCGTGCCAAAACTAGAGCCGAAGTTAGAAGGGTTCGCAGGGTGTGAAAAGCCACATCTGACTCGGGAGTCCAGACAAACCTCGTGTCTTTTTGTAGCAACCGAGTCATAGGCTTGGCTATTTTAGAGAAATCCTAGATGAAGTGACGATAATAGCTAGCCAACCCCAGAAAACTCCAAACCTCATGCATCGAGATTGGAGCCTTCTAGTCCAACACTTCTTGCACCTTGGTGGGATCCACCATAATTCCACCATCGGGCAACACATGCCCGAGAAAAGGTACCTCATGAAGCCAGAATTCACACTTGCTAAACTTTACATAAAGCTTGTGTTCATGCAATCTAGTGAGAACCACTCGCAAATGTTCAGCATGATCTTCTACATTCTCAGAATAGACCAAGATATCATCTATAAATACCACCACAAATTTATCCAACTCGGGCATAAACACTGAATTCATCAAATACATGAAGTGTGCGGGGGCATTAGTCAATCCAAAAGACATAACAAGATACTCATAAAGACCGTGTCTTGTAGTGAATGCAGTTTTTGGAATATCCTCAGGCCAGATTTTGATTTGATGATAACCAGATCTCAAATCAATCTTGGAAAAGACTTTTGCTTTAGACAACTGATCAAATAAGATATCTATGCGTGGCAGAGGGTACTTATTCTTGATTGTGACTACATTCAAAGGCCTATAATCTACATGCATGCACAGTGAGTGATCCTTCTTCTTCACAAAGATAGCCAGACACCCCCATAGAGATGAACTAGGACGGATAAGGCCTTTCTTTAGAAGTTCATTCAACTAGGTCTTAAGTTCGGCTAGTTCATAGGGAGACATTCTATAAGGTCTTCTAGATATGGGCGCCATACCAGGTAGCAACTCTATCTTGAACTCCACATCCCAATCCGGGGGCAATCCTGGCAAATCATCGGGAAAAACATCCAAAAAATCACACACTATAGGGATATCTGCAATAGCCTTTGCTTGCATCGCATTTGCCGCATAAGAGAGATTGATGTCCCTGGGTAGTTGCACTAGAAAACCTTCCTGATTACTAGGATCTCTGAGCATGACTACTCTAGTTGATGTATCAATAAGCACCCCATGACTGCTCATCCATTTCATTCCCAATATCACATCGATACCCAGCCTCGGTAAAACTACCAGATCAACCTGATAACATCGTCCCTCTTTCTCAAGTTGCACACCCTAGACTGCTAGCTTTGTTGGGATGTCACCACTGGCAGCCCTAATACAATAACCCCCACCCTCGATAGTGTATGTTTTCTGCTTAAACTTGGATGCAAATGCGGGGCTCATAAAAGAATGTGAAGCACCTGAATCAAATAGTAAAACTACAGGGTGTTGATCAACCAGAAACTTACCAGCAGTGACTACCTCTCCTAAAGGAATATCAACAATATTAGTGTAGTTCACCTACCCCTGACGGCCACCTTGGTTGTTATTCTTCTTAGGATAAGGACACTTCCTTGCTCAGTGACCTGGCTTGTTGCAGTTCTAGCTTGGCATGTTGCTTGGAGGAACATTGGAGCTGCCTTGACTAGTAGTGCCCTTTCGAAGAGCAACTGTAAAAGCCTTGCAAAATCCAGTCTTGCCTAGATTCTTCTTCTGTGATGGGCGGAACTTAGCAGCTAATGTCAGAGGACGAAATGGAGCCTTAGATGTGACTAGAGCTTTGGACTGTGAGGTACCCGCCTCATAGGCTCTCTTGCGATTCTTTGAAGCAGCATAAATAGCATTGTTGTTCTCTTGAGTTAAAGCATCACTAACAAACTCATTAAAAGTAGCACACTTACAATTTCTCATAGTCTTCATCAACTTGGGGCTAAGTCCCCGCTTGAAACTAGTGATCTTCTTTGCATCAGTGTCAACAAACTTAGTAGCATACCTTGCAAGGTTATTGAAGGCCTGCAGGTATTCATTCAAGCTCTTGTTCCCCTGTGTTAGCTTCATGAGCTCAGTGTGCTTGATTTCCATGAGACCAGGAGGAATATAATTTCTCCTAAAAGCAGACTTGAATTGATCCCAAGTGATTTGGGCATCAGCGGGTATAGTGGACCGATGATGACTCAACCAAATACCAGTTGGCCCATGCAGTTGGTGAGATGCATACTCAGTCTTTAGCACCTCTGTCAAACGAAGCAGATGGAATTCCTACTCAAGAGTGTTCAGCCATTCATTAGCTTGGAGGGGCTCCTCAGCCTCCTTGAAGATCGGTGGTTTAGTGTCAAGGAAATATTTGAAGTCGCTATACTAATTTGGTTCAGGTCCTTGGCGTGCACCATGGCCATCACGCTTTGCAATCATGCGGAGAGCATTTGCCATAGTGCGCTGTCCTTCAACAAGCATTGCCATAAATTCCGCTGGTATGGGTGGTGGTGGTGGGAGATCATCATCATCACCAGCCGCACCAGTGGAACGAGTGCGAGGCATCTACAACGATGAGCAATCAGCAATTATTGGTGATGTTAGCACATTGGAGAGGAACAATGTAATTACGCCAAACTGAATTTATTGGAGAGAATGTAAAATTCATGCAATGAAATAGAGGCAATAATTCATTCTCTAATCACCACATCATCAATTAGATTACTAGCACCATTCGTAGTGCATTCCAACATGACAAGTTTTAAAATTCACCAACTAAGATAAGCATCCCGAAGGGAGCGGATTAAGGTACATTACATACCAAGTTCGAATTAAAAGGTACATCCAACATCTACCACAATACTTAGTCCATTACACAAATGGCTGCAAAAGCTTAAACTAGTGAGACTTGCTAGCTAACTACTCATCAAAGTGGTCACTATCCACATTGCTAGCTAACTACACAAACCTTGCTTCCCCTCAGGGTCGCAATCAAGTCACCTTTGGTACAACTCAGGAGTCACGGGTCCGAATAGCGCCGCATTCTCAAGGGTGACACTTATGCCAGGAAGTGTAGGAATTTTAAGCACCTGACCCCTTGGACTCACGCCAATGTCCCCAAGCACATCCTTACTGCCTCTAGAATGCGCACTATAACCCCCCGGTTCCTGGCCTGAGTGGAGCTACTAGGCTTCACGGTCGGAACAACTTATCCGACCAGCTAAGTGTTAGGCTGCGTTCAACATGACATGAGGACGTACAGCATATCGGTCCTTAAACGACATAGATGGAGTCACTATGTCCAACCCTACACAAGACTCCTCCCGATCTCAATTCATTATTAATATGGTTATTTTCCACGATAGCAAATATAGCCAACCGTGACCCACCTCATCCTAAAGCTCGCAGGTGACAGGAAATCACCCGACTTCTACCGCACTAAGCATGGCTAAGCATTTACCTATTCCTGAACATAAATAGGATTCAAGTGCGATATCTGGACAAGGATAGATATATAATGCATCAAGTGTTTTCACACAACTCCTACAATTTAATGCATCAAACATGTAAAATTGACTCAAATCATATTTATAAAACAGGGGATTAGCATGCATCAAACATGTAAAAGTGAGTCCAAGGGGTCAGGTGCTTAAAATTCCTACACTTCCTGGCAGAGTGTCGCCCTTGAGAATGCGGCGTTGTCCGGACCCGCGACTACTAAGTTGTACCAAAGGTGACTTGATTGCGACCCCGATGGGGGAAGTAAGGTTTGTGTTAGGAATACCCCCTCCAATTGGATAGGAATCGATTTGAGTCACAGTCTCTCCCGGATAGTGAGAACTTGACTGAGCAGCGACAATGTAGATTCACTTAATTTAACGATATGGTTAAATGGATGATGATGATAATGTTGCCATAGTTTATACCTGCTATGGTTAATAATGTTTGCATCTTAATCAAGTGATTGCTTAGTACAGGTGCTAATATAGATGATAGGTTAATGGCTAAAAGTCATTGCTAGCTTAGGTTAAAAGTTGACCATTATTACTTATGCTTTTTTACAAAAAGAAAGTGTCAGCCAGATCCACTAAATTAAGCTATACATGATCCTTGGTGTCATTTATTTTTGGTTTTCGATGGGTAAGTCTAGCTGAGTACATTCTCGTACTCAGGGTTTATTCCCTCTTGTTGCAGATGAGCTTCTTTATCAGGGCTTCTGTAAGTACTATCTCCACCCTACGGGTGACGAAGACTAGATCACGGGCATGATCTCTGTTCATCTTCTCCGAATGCTTTTGTAGGATGTGATCGGTGAGCTGGTACTTGCATTTGAACTCGTGTGTGAGAGTTAAACTATGCTACTTTACAAGACTTGCTTATGCTACTTTACTAGACTTGGTTTGTAATAACTATGACTCCGAAGTGTTGTAATCTATCTGTGAACTATTTGTGAAATGTTGTAACGTGTGATGTGTTATGTTGAATCATGTATGATCTTGGTTGTATGCATGTTGGTTTGAAATCCTTCATGATTTCGATGGACTACTGGAATTATATGGGCTCAAATGAGAGAATTTGATCATTTTGGCGATCGTTTTTGTACTTGTGCTCTTATAATTTGGACGGTTCTGTTACAGCTGGCATTGGAGCAAGATTCAACACTAAACATGTCATTCGGGTATTTAAAAACAAAAGCTTTTGTTGCGAAAACTATTTTCCAACTTATAGTTATATATAGGTGTTCCAAAATCTGAAATTTTATATTTATAGTGTGCCGGTGATCACATCCCTTGTAGCCCACATAAGGACTTTTAGGTGGCTTATATAATTACTAACTTGGAGAAATTGATTGTTTCTATTACGTCGTCCATGCGGCGTGCTATTGCATGGGTGCCATTCGCTTAAATGGTAATATATGGATCAATTGCCTCTATGTCAAGGTAAGTGTGAGCTCGTGAGTGCATGATCGTCCAACCAGCGGTCTAGGGGAGTGGTCCCCGTGGTTACTGGATTATTTACATGTGAGCAAACATGTAGATATGAAAGTACTTAATTGGGGTATATCTGTCGGGTAGTTGGACGCCTTCGTATGTATGTCTGGGGATGTACATGCGGAGTGTGTCGTAGCTTTACTGCTTTCATTGATTGTTTTCTTTTGGGGTTTATGGGTTGAAATGAATCTTCTGCAGGTACACTAACAACGCAACGTGTAGATCGATTAGTATCGCCTATATGAGAGAGCATATGTATGCCACCGTCTAGCCGTTAGAATTTTAAAATTCTACTAGGGTGAGAGGATGTACAGAACGTGTATGCATCATATTCACTCATGTCATTCATATTGCATTACTCCCTCCCTTCTAAATTGCTTATCATGTTATTTATGCTTACCTTGAAAGATAATCTCTGTTGTCAATCATCAAATTGTGATGCAGATGGCCGAACCTGCATTCCCTGCTGGCAGCAGCAACTTTCTGAACCACTTTGCCACTCCCATGATCCTGTGGAGGGTGTTGAATTCAGTGGGGTACATGGAGCCACCTCGCTACTACTGGCGGGAAGTTGAGCCCGCAGGTACCGTGCAGCGGTACTATGTGGACATGGATGTACCCAGTCACGAAGGAAGGACAATATGGTGTAGTTGGGTGATTGAGTCCAATGGGCAAAGCCCATGGGAAGGTGCACAGTGTGCTACTCTGACCGCATTGATTGACATCTATCAAAAGCATAGAGATGAGTTGGGAGGTGGACCTGCTGCTGTATTCCCTCATGTTCACCTCAAGGGAGCTCAATGGAGTCAGGCTCAGGGAAGTGCTTTGATTAGGGGCCGTGGGGAGCGTGCAAAAAGCTCTAGTGCAGCCATGAGTGCAATGATGGCTATTCTGAAGATCTATCAGTCGAGAGATGGGAGCAATTCTACTATCATGGCAGCACTTAGAGAGGCTTTAGATGCTCAATGCAAGGCCAAGAAGCATGCTCGCACGAATGGCAAGAAGTTGCAAGAAGCTCAGCATGAAATGGGTAAGTTGATGGATGCTTTGAACACTCACGGGCAGCAGTTCGTGCAGGCTGTTCGTGAGAGGGACCACAAGCATGATCAGATGATGCAACTGGCCCGCGAGAAGGAGGCGCTTCAGGCATAGATAGTGCAGTTGACTCAGGAGCAGGATGATGCTTGTGAGGCAGCTGAGATTAGGCGTCAGGGATGGATCATGGCTAACCATAATGCTTCTCACAGGTAGAATGCGCTCCAAGAGCAGCTAGAGGAGCTTCAAGTTGAGTACCATCGCCTAAACAACCGTCTGTTTCCTATTCCTCAGCCCATTCCAAGGTATCCTAATGTGGGTGGACCTCAAGTGATTGAGGCCGATGAAGAAGAAGAGAACGTGCAGATGAATGTCAATGCAGCTGAACCTGCAAATTAAGAGGAAGAGGAAGATCCTGAAGAAGTCCAGGGCGTCTCCAATGTGGATAGTGACCACTTTGATGAGTAGTTAGCTAGCAAGTCTCACTAGTTTAAGCTTTTGCAGCCATTTGTGTAATGGACTAAGTACTGTGGTAGATGTTGGATGTACCTTTTAATTTGAACTTGGCATGTAATGTACCTTAATCCGATCCCTTCGGGGTGCTTATCTTAGTTGGTGAATTTTAAAACTTGTCATGTTGGAATGCACTGCGAATGGCGCTAGTAATCTAATTGATGATGTGGTGATTAGAGAATGAATTATTGGCTTTATTTCATTGCATGAATTTTATATTCTCTCCAGTAAATTCAGTTTGGCATAATTATATTGTTCCTCTTCAATGTGCTAACATCACCAATAATTGCTGGTTGCGCATTGTTGCAGATGCCTCGCACTCGTTCCACTGGTGCGGCTGGTGATGATAACGATCTCCCACCGCCACCACCACCCACACCAGCGGAATTGATGACAATGCTTGGTGAAGGACAGCACACTATGGAAAATGCTCTCCACACGATTGCAAATCGTGATGGCCGTGGTGCACGCCAAGGACCTGAACCAAATCAGTATAGCGACTTCAAAGATTTCCTTGACACTAAACCACCGATCTTCAAGGAGGCTGAGGAGCCCCTCCAAGCTGATGAATGGCTAAACACTCTTGAGCAGAAATTCCATCTGCTTCGCTTGACAGAGGTGCTGAAGACTTAGTATGCATCTCACCAACTACATGGGCCAGCTGATATTTGGTGGAGTCATCATCGGTCCACTATACCCGCTGATGCCCAAATCACTTGGGATAAGTTCAAGTCTGCTTTCAGGGGAAATTATACCCCTCCTGGTCTCATGGCAATCAAGCACACTGAGTTCATCATCGGTGCTTATTGATACATCGACTAGAGTAGTCGTGCTCAGAGATCCTAGTAATTAGGAAGGTTTTCTAGTGCAACTACCTAGGGACATCAATCTCTCTTGTGCGGCAAATGCGGTGCAAGCAAAGGCTATTGCAGATATCCCTGTAGTGTGTGCTTTTTTGGATGTTTTTCCCAATGATTTGCTAGGATTGCCCCTGGATCAGGATGTGGAGTTCAAGATAGAGTTGCTACCTGGTATGGCACTCATATCTAGAAGACATTATAGAATGCCTCCCAACGAACTAGCTGAACTTAAGACCTAGTTGAATGAACTTCTAAAGAAAGGTCTTATCCATCCTAGTTCGTCTTCGTGAGGGTGTCCGGCTATCTTTGTGAAGAAGAAGCATCACTCACTGCGCATGTGTGTAGATTATAGGCCTTTGAATGCAGTCACAATCAAGAATAAGTACCCTCTGCCATGCATAGATATCTTATTTGATCAGTTGTCTAAAGCAAAAGTCTTTTCCAAGATTGATTTTAGATCTGGTTATCATCAAATCAAAATCCAGACTGAGGATATTCCAAAAACTGCATTCTCTACAAGATATGGTCTTTATGAGTATCTTGATATGTCTTTTGCATTGACCATGCCCCCGCACACTTCATGTATTTGATGAATTCGGTGTTTATGCCCGAGTTGGATAAATTTGTGGTGGTATTTATAGATGATATCTTGGTCTATTATGAGAATGAAGAAGATCACGCTGAACATTTGTGAGTGGTTCTCACTAGATTGTGTGAACACAAGCTTTATGCAAAGTTCAGCAAGTATGAATTCTGGCTTCGTGAGCTACCTTTTCTCGGGCATGTGTTGTCTGATGGTAGAATTATGGTGGATCCCACCAAGGTGCAAGAAGTGTTGGACTAGAAGGCTCCAATCTTGGTGCACGAGGTTCAGAGTTTTCTAGGGTTGGTTGGCTATTATTGTAGTTTCATCCTAGATTTCTCTAAAATAGCCAAGCCTATGACTCAGTTGCTGCAAAAAGACACGAGGTTTGTCTGGACTCCCGAGTGTGATGCGGCTTTTCACACCCTGGGAACCCTTCTAACTTCGGCTCCGGTTTTGGCGCAACCGGACATCAAGGAACCTTTTGATGTGTTTTGTGATGCATCAGGCATAGGTTTTGGAGGTGTTCTTATGCAGGAAGGCTGAGTCATTGCTTATACCTCTCACCAACTTTGGAAGCATGAGGTGAATTATCCTACGCTGACTCAGAACTCGCTGTAGTTGTTCATGCTTTGAAGGTCTGGAGACATTACTTGCTTGGCAATGTGTGCCACATCTGCACTGATCATAAAAGTCTTAAGTACAACTTCACTCAACCTGAGTTGAATATGTGTCAGAGAAGATGGCTCGAGTTAATCAAGGATTATAACCTCCAAGTGCACTATCATCTAGGCAAGGCAAACATCGTTGCAGATGCCTCAAGTAGGGAATCTCATTACCACTCTTTGATTGAAAGTGACTTCCATTTGTCACATCTCCTACATCCTATAGTCCTTCACAACATCACTATTAGTTGTATTCTATAGAGTTGAATTATTGAGCTACAGAAGACAGATCCAGGTGTGTTCCACATCAAGCGCCAGATGAAAGAGCAAGAAACCAAGCATTTTCGGGTAGATGAGAATGACGTGTTATGGTTCAAGGATAGGTTAGTGGTCCCGAAGGATAGAGAGCTTAGAAATCAAATCATATCCAAAGCACATTCCTCTAAATTATCTATTCATCCTGGTAGTAGCAAAATGTATCATGATTTGAAGCCTCGTTTTTGGTGGACCAAGATGAAGAAAAAGATAGCCGCTTATGTGGCTAGGTGTGACACTTGTTGTCGAGTCAAAGCTGTGCACATGAAAGCTGGATTGCTTCAGCCACTCTCTATTCTAGGTTGGAAATATGAGGAGATAAATATGGATTTTATTGTTGGACTCTCTACTACTCAGAGGAATTTTAACTCCATTTGGGTGATTGTAGACCGTCTGACCAAGTCTGCACACTTCATTCCTATTCGCGCAGATTTCCATGCAACTGACTATGCTGAGTTGTACTTCAATTAGATAGTCTGACTTCATGGGGTACCTCGCACTATTGTCTCTAATAGAGGGCCATAGTTCACTACTCGCTTTTGGGAGCACTTGCACGTGTTATTGGGAACTAAGTTAGTAAGAAGCTCTGCCTATCATCCGCAAACCTCTGGGCAAACTGAGCGAGTGAACCAAATCTTAGAAGATATGTTGAGAGCATGTGTCATATCTTCTAAGGGTTCATGGGAAAAGTGGTTGCCCCTAGCTAAATTCTCTTATAATAATAGTTATCAATAGAGTATCAAGATGGCACCGTTTGAAGCTTTGTACGGCCGAAAGTGTAGAACCCCCTTAAATTGGGTTGAAGCCGGTGAAAGGAGATATTATGGTATTGATCTTGTTAAAGAAGCTGAAGAACAAGTCCGTACTATCCAAACCCATATGGCCGCAACTCAAGCTAGGCAGAAAAGTTATGCTAATCACCATAGAAAACCTATCGAGTTCAAAGTTGGAGACTTCGTTTATCTAAAAGTCTCACCCATGAAGAGTGTCCATCACTTTGGTGTGAAGCGAAAGCTTGCGCCGAGATATGTCGGTCCATTTCAAATCATAGGAAAGAGTGGTAAGGTAGCATACAAGATCCAATTACCTCCTAAGATGAGTGCTATCTTCAACGTCTTTCACATATCTCAGTTGAAGAAATGTCTTCGCATCCCTGAAGAGAGAGTTCCACTGGGGGATATCAAGTTAGAATCTGATTTTACTTTTGAAGAAAAACCGGTCCAAGTAATTGACACTCAAGAGCAAGTGACTCAGAGTCGGGTGGTCAAGTTTTACAAGGTCATGTGGAGTAATCAGGGTAGTGAACGCGATGCAACTTGGGAAAGAGAAGATTATTTGAGGGAAGGTTATAAGGAATTCTATCAACTATGGTACACTTATCAAATCTCAGGACGAGATTTTTATAAGGGGGAAGGGCTGTAACACCCCAGGTGTTTGACTTCCACATTTGCACTTGCATTTCATAAACATGAGCATCATTCATCCATTCATGAGCTTAGATTGTTTGGAACATGCTTTTGAAACATTGCAACATATGTTTATATTCCATGTGTGTTTGTTTTATGAAATGGATAGTGTGCAACACTCAAGTGCAACATGTGCAACTCACTCTTGAAACATGTCACATACTTTAGTGAAACATGGTTAGTTAGTACTATGCAACAAACTCATGAAACATATGAAACAGGCTTTGAAACAAAAGTAGCAATTCACTTGTTTTCCTTGTTTCAATGCATGTGATGCCTGATTTTGGTGTGATCAATGTGTGGTGTGGTTAATTATCCCCTGAAACACCTTAACTACACTTAGGGTACATAGCGGAGCACTGTTCATGTTAACTAAATTGACTAATTATGCCCCTAAGTGAGGTTTGACCAAATTGGAAACACTAGAACCAATTTGTTTGACCTTTTAAAAGTGTTACCTAGAAGCTTTGCATGACAATGCACCTATCAGGTTCATAAACCCGGGGTCCCTCGGGGACTGGCTTCCACGCCAAGGCTCGGCCCAAACAGACAGCATGTAACTCATGGGCTGGCCTAGAAGTCTAAAAACAACAGGCTGAAAGGACGGTCCAGTCACCGACCAGAAGGTCTGACCGAAGAGGGACAACGCTCGCTCGTCGACCACTTCGGCCAACCTCTCCGACCGGAGCACTCGCTTCAGACTCTAGCCGCCTCTGGATGGCCTCACTGATCGGAAGGCCTGGCCCAAGCACTACTTCCGACTCCGACCCCGTGTCTCCGATCGGGGTTCACAGAAACCCTGCTCACCACTCTTCTCCGACTAGAGCAACCAGAGCTGACTAGGGCCATCCGACCGGGGACGCCCACTCAGAAGGTACCAGGGATGAACATAGAGAGCAAGCCAGGGCACACAAGTCAAACCACAATACTAAGGACCATACCCTGTACGCCTGCAGGAACAGTACTCTGCAACCGCCCTGACACAAACAGTATTGTAGGCACCGACATTTTCCTCTACAGTATTGTAGGCGCCATTAACTCCCATACGGTAAGGCCCCCACGTGCATCTGGGCATCGATAGTGTTATGGGCATCAGGTTTTACCATACCAGGTGAATGTGGTGAAACTCCTCACATACCTCTAGGCATCGAACAGTATTTGTAGATACAGACATCTACCATTCCTGACGAAGGCAACGCAACCTCCCACATGCACCTGACATTCTACAGTGACATCAATAGTGTTGTGGGCGCCTACCATTATCTTGTACCCACCAACATGGGCAACAAGGCTCAGTAACACATGTACCCTCACCCTCTCACTTGTAAAGCCATCCCTTTTATGCTGCTTCAAAGAATCGCAAGAGAGCCTATGAGGCGGGCGCCTCATAGTCCAAAGCTCCAGTCACATCTAAGGCTCTATTCCATCCTCTGGCATCAGCTGCTAAGTTTTGCCCACCGCAGAAGAAGAATCTAGGCAAGACTGGATTTCATAAGGCTTTTACAGTTGCTCTTCCAAAGGGCACTACTAATCAAGGCGGCTCCAATGTTCCTCCGAGCAACATGCCATGCTGGAACTGCAACAAGCTGGGTCACTGGGCAAGGAAGTGTCCTTATCCTAAGAAGAATAACAACCAAGGTGGCCGTCAGGGGCAGGTGAACTACACTAATATTGCTAATATTCCTTCAGGAGAGGTAGTCACTATTGGTACGTTTCTGGTTGATCAACACGCTGCAGTTGTAGTATTTGATTCGGGTGCTTCACATTCTTTTATGAGCCCCGCATTTGCTTCCAAGTTTAAGCAGAAAACATACACTGTACACCTACAGGAATAGTACTCTGCAACTGCCCTGACACAAATAGTTTTGTAGGCGCCAACATTTTTCTCTACAGTATTGTAGGCACCGTTAACTCCCATATGGTAAGGCCCCCACGTGCCTCTAGGCATCGATAGTGTTGTAGGCGCCGGGTTTTACCGTACTAGGTGAATGTGGTGAAACTCCTCACATACCTCTAGGCATCGATCAATATTTGTAGGTACAAACGTCTACCATTCCTGAAGAAGGCAACGCAACCTCCCACATGCACCTGACATTCTACAGTGACATCAACAGTGTTGTGGGCGCCTACCATTATCTTGTACCCACCGGCATGGGCAACAAGGCTCAGTAACACACGTACCCTAACCCTCTCACTTGTAAAGCCATCCCCTTTATCTATAAAAGGGGATGCGCTCCCTCCAAAAGAAGAGAGCTTTTTTGAAGAGCTTTTCTAGAGCCTTTCTTAGATTCATTAGATCCACCAAGTTCACTAATCCACAACCTTATAACTGCCAGGTTCGGACCTCGAGCACATGCTTGAACACTTAGCTCATTGCGTAGCTCCTGTCGCTCTCAGCCCTTCCAACCGGAGCCGACCGGACCTCTTGTACATCCCATCTTTCTTCTTCTCATTTGTAACCCCACTGGAAACTTCGAGCACCTGGGCTTAGGAATAAAGTCACGGACCGACCCAAACTGGACGTAGGGCATGTTGACTGAACCAGTATAAATCCTGTGCCATTGAGTGCTAGGCCACCTCCGATCACAACGTACGGCAAAACTACAAATATTTACTAGTTGGTCACATTTTGCACCGACAACACCTATTGGCAAAGTTTAAGATCTCATTTGGTACTACAACTTTGTCAACTACACCTTAACCCGGATCATCATGGATTAAGAGATAATGAACGATGAACTCGCCCTATTAGTCCCCCTGATGGAGTTCAAATCTAAAAAATTCAGATTCACCTGAGCCGACCGGCGTCAGGGCATGCTCGACACATGGACGCCGTGCGTCGGCCTCCTTCTAACTTGGACACTCGCTATCGGGCCAAAGCTGTACAGCGCGCTCACCCCAGCTACGCCCCTACTCCATTTGCTTCGCCCGTGCGCGCCTGAGCCGCTGAGAAAGCCACCGCCGTCGCCATTTGCTCCGCTGAGCTCGCGTGAGCTCACCGCTGCACCACAGCCAACACCATCCCACCCATAGCTCCGCTAGCACCTCATGGACCTCATCAATGTTCTCGCTGAGCCAGCTGAGCCCTAGGTGAGCGACATTGCCGACTCTGCCTCGGCCAAATCTCACCGGAGCGCCACCGTGCTCGTAGTCCGCCATGGCCAGTATATCACACTGCACCTCTCCTCCTTCCCTAGCTCTCATCTCGTCTTCTCCATGATGTGTAGATGCTCAGGTGAAGACACTACTAACAATGCCAGTCCGACCGAGCCAGAACACGGCCGTGCACCACCACGCCATGGCCGCCGCCGGTGACCTCACGCGGCCACACTCGACCACTTCACCGCAGCCAGTAGCGGTAGTGTAGGGAGGTCCGCCATGGTCCCAGGAAGCCTATGCGTGCCTTAGCCAGGCATCTAGAGCCAGGGTTCGTCGGAGCGCCGTCGTGCGCCATGGCCGAGCTGCCGTCGCCATGGCCGGCGTACCTAGAGGCCAGTAGAGTTTAGGTTTAGGAGGTCACTCGATGCGGGAGGTCAAGGCGGACACGGTTGTACCCTCCTCGTCGCCGGCGACCTCACCGTCGTCGAGATTCCTCGTAGTCAATGGCGTCCCCTGCTCTGCTGTCTCTGTCTGGTGGGGTCTGTTGACTCCCTGGGTCCCGCCTGTCAGTGGCTTGAATTAGGGTTTAGGTGATTTAAATCCAGAATTTGAGTGCTATTTTGTAAAATTCATATCTCTAGTTTGGTTAATCCAAATTAGGTGGTTCCAATTTTTTAGGATCTTGGTGAAGTGTAGTATTTAGGAAAAATATAACATGAACACTTGTAGTAAAGTTACTAGAAGAATTAAATTACAACTTAAAATGTGTTTTTAAATAAATGCAAACTTGTTTAACTCATATCTAGAGTTTTAGTGCTTCAAAAAATTATGAAATTTGTATGGTGAGTTGTTCTTGATGAGTAGAAGCTCTGGTAAAAATTTGAGAGTCAGTGCTTGAATAGTTTTAGAGTTATGAATTTGCCTTTTATATTTAGGTGATCCTTGTGTGAATTTTAATAATTAATCTATGGATCCAATGCTCATGAAATTTATTGGAGGTTGTCTTGGTACCTATGGATGCTAAGAAAAATATTGCTTTTGTTGTTTGACACTTTTCAATAGGGTTTCTAATTTAGGCCAAAATCAGCCTTGCTGCCTTGTTATTTTTGTGTAGGATGTTTCTATTGGTAACTTTGGGTGAAATTTTTATAGTAGCCTACTTGGAGCATGTAGTATGAACTGTAATTTTTATAGATTAAACTATGTAGTTTTCATATATGTTCATTATTCCACTTAAATAACTAAATAAATTAAGAAAGGCATTAAAAGAAATGAATTGGTGGTGAATACCTTACTTTCTGGTGATCTTATATCATGTGTGAACTTGTGATGAACTTGGTTTGGTCAGAATCATGTTTGGCACATACGTAAATATTTAATTTTAGCATTTTTATAATTCTAGACAGTTTCTAGCACTTGGTGATTAGGCTTTGATAATGGTGTTTGCTGGGAATTATGTGAATACCAAAGTTGTAGTTAACTTACTAAAGTAGCTTGTGTTAAAATTTGGTAGCATTTGGCCAAGTAGTTGAGGAGATTGGTTGTTCTCAGTTTGAGTCCAGTTTTGGCTGCTCTCTGTCTTGTGAAGACAAATTTATGTTGTTAAGTGATTTAGACCTGGTAAAATTTGGAATCATGCCTTGAGGTCTGAAAATGGATTTTAGGCAATTTTATAAGCTTTCCAAATTGTCTTGTGGAATGTCATTTCAATTTGTAAATCTCCAGTTATGGTCAGTTCACTATGCTACTGTATAGTCCTAGTTTTGCTGAAATATGAATGCTTGTGTGAATGCTTTGTAGCATTGTTCTTGTTGATTGTTTAGGTGCTAGGCTAACTTGAGAAAATGCTTAGGTGCTGGTGCTAGGTCCTTAACTGAAGATGAGCAATTGTATATTAGGTTGTCTAAACTTGGTAAGTTAAAGTGATTTGAATAGAGCTTAAGTTGGAATATGTGTACCGCAGTAAACATGTGCATTCCCTGAGCATCTCTAACTTCGTTCGTGTGCATCCATGATATTTATCTTGCACATACATGCAATATGTGTGTCGGAGGGAGTGACGCTTCTAGAGTTTGAGGGAGCGAGCCAGGAGGAGGAGCAGCCAGAGGAGCCTGAGGTTCAGGCAACCGACGAAGCAGCCACCGAGGAGGAGTTGCCCGAGTGACATGATCACTGCCCATCCTCTTTCCTAAAAGGCAAGCCCCGGTGCATGATAATCCCCAATTTTATAAATATCATTTGAGTCAATTTTACATGTTTGATGCATTAAATTGTAGGAGTTGTGTGAAAACACTTGATGCATTATATATCTATCCTTGTCTAGATATCGCACTTGAATCCTATTTAAGTTCAGGAACGGGTTAAATGCTTAGCCATGCTTAGTGCGGTAGAAGTTGGGTGATTTCCTGTCACCAGCGAGCTTTAGGATGAGGTGGGTCACGGTTGGCTATATTTGCTGTCATGGAAAAGAACCATGTTAATAATGAATTGATACCGGGTGGAGTCTTGTGTAGGGTTAGACATAGTGACTCCGTCTGTGTCGTTTAAGGGCCGATACACTGTACGTCCTCATGTCATATTGAACGCAGCCTAATACTTAGCTGGTCGGATAAGTCATTTCGACCGTGAAGCCTAATAGCTCGACTCAGGACAGGAACCGGGGGGTTATAGTGCGCATTCGGAAGGCAATAAGGATGTGCTTGGGGACATTGGCGTGAGTCCAAGGGGTTAGGTGCTTAAAATTCCTGCACTTCTTGGCAGAGTGTCGCCCTTGAAAATGCGGCGCTATCCGGACCCACGACTCCTGAGTTGTACCAAAGGTGACTTAATTGCGACCCCAACGGGGGAAGCAAGGTGTGTGTTAGGAATACCCCTCCAGCTGGATAGGAATCGATTCAAGTCGTCGTCTCTCCCGGATAGTGAGAACTTGACTGAGCAGCGGCAACGTAGATTCACTTAATTTAACGATATGGTTAAATGGATGATGATGATAATGTTGCCACAGTTTATACCTGCTATGGTTAATAATGTTTGCATCTTAATCAAGTGATTGCTTAGTACAGGTACTAATATAGATG
The DNA here is from genome assembly GCF_019320115.1 of Miscanthus floridulus. Lineage (NCBI taxonomy): Eukaryota > Viridiplantae > Streptophyta > Magnoliopsida > Poales > Poaceae > Miscanthus > Miscanthus floridulus. Next base: position 6,368,398 of record NC_089596.1, read on the forward strand.
ACAGGTTAATGGCTAAAAGTCACTGCCTGCTCAGGTTAAAAGTTGACCATTATTACTTATGCTTTTCCGCAAAAAGAAAGTGTCAGCCAGATCCACTAAATTAAGATATACATGATCCTTGGTGTCATTTATTTTTGGTTTCCGATAGGTAAGTCTAGCTGAGTACATTCTCGTACTGAGGGTTTATTCCCTCTTGTTGCAGATGACCTTCTTTATCAGGGCTTCTGTAAGTACTATCTCCACCCTGTGGGTGACGAAGACTAGATCACGGGCATGATCTCTGTTTATCTTATCCGAATGCTTTTGTGGGATATGATCGGTGAGCTGGTACTTGTTTTTGAACTCGTGTGTGAGAGTTAAACTATTTGCTTCCGCTACTTTGCAAGACTTGGTTTGTAATAACTATGACTCCGAAGTGTTGTAATCTATCTACGAACTGTTTATGAAATGTTGTAACGTGTGATGTGTTATGTTGAATCATGTACGATCTTGGTTGTATGCAAGTTGGTTTGAAATCCTTCACGATTTCGATGGACTACCAGAATTATATGGGCTCATGTGCGAGAATTTGATCATTTCGGCGATCGGTTTTGTACTTGTGCTCTTATAATTTGGATGGTTCTGTTATAGCCCGACCCTTGGGTTTGCGCTTCGCCTCGCCCTACCCCTTGTGTGCAAGCTCTGCCTCGCCCGATGGGGACCCATACCGCCGCCAACCACTCTAGGTCCAAGTGTATGGGCCTAGGTCAAAGCTCTGACACTAGGGAAGAGACTAGCATAGTTCGATGTAACCCATGGCCATGATGGTTCATACCTGACGGTTCACATCAAGAACAGCGTCCGGCGTGCTGGTGCTGTTCTATCTAACCTTCGTACGAATGATGACAGGCGCGTTAGTTCACCACGACGTCCGCCGAAATAGGATGGAACGCCATGACCGGCAGATGATGCCTGCACATGGCACCAGTGATGGATAGGTCCATGATGTGGAGCTGTCCCTGTTGACATCTATAGGATCAGTGGGACCCGCATGAAGGAGAAGAAGGACTTGGCGATTCTAAAGGCCTTCTCTCTCTCTCTCTCGTTCTTCTCTTTTCCTCCGCTGTAACCCGTGCCTTACCTTGGCCTATAAAAGGGAAATCAAGGCGTCCCATGAAGGGGATCGGAACCGATCGACTCATTGAGATCCGATCTAGATCCGCACAAGAGCACGACACAAACACACAGCTGAGCAGCGATCGAGCTCTCAGCACCCACTCACTCCTTTCACTAGAGACTTGGGATCTTTTCTCTCTCTCGGCCGTTTGTAACCCCTACTATAAACTTTTAGTGCTAGTAATACGAGCAGCAGCGAGGAACTGGACGTCAGGACTTTCTGCCCGATCCAGTATAAACCTCATGTCCTCTAAGCACACCATCCGATCTAGACGTGTAATACTATAAATTTACTCGTCGGTGATAACTCAAAACACCGATAGTTGGCGTGCCAGGTAGGGGCCTTTTGCGCGTCTCGATGTCCACATCAGGCCTTGGATGGCTAGTCACAGCATCAGCTGGGTCCTAGACACGCACATGTGCTTCGGGAAAAAGGACTTCATCATCACGATGGTGGGAGAGTTGGTGCGGGCTCCCGTCGCCGTCCAACCTCTCCACTACGCCAGCCTCGACGTGATCACCGAGGCGCTTGAGGAGCTATACCTGCACGCATTGGAGGCCCACGCCCCTGGGAGCAGCCAGCTCCTTGGCTTTGATTATAGGAGGTTAGAGCGCTAGCTCGGTGCCTTCCTAGGACCCCAACCGTCCTAGGAGGACCTATGCCACCTCACCTTCTTGTTCGCCAACATCATGATGCAACTTGCTAGAGGAGAGCCACTCTCCCTAGAATACCTCGTCTAGAGTGCCCCGATGATGCTCCCGTCTAGTCTACGCAACACCACAGAGAACATTGGCCACCTTGTGGCGCAACACACTCTCCCATCCCCTATGAATGACGAGTTCATGGGGATGACCGAATATGTCATGGAATCTTTCCACAACCTCCTCGTAGGAGAATTAGAGTCACCCTCCAGCTCTGACTCTAGCAGGGGGAGCCATCACCCCTCTCATGAGCATTTCATGACAGGTACCCCCGAGGGACACATTGAAAGCATCCACGAGGGAGAAGCTACCCCAACAAATGACTTCAACGATGAGGTCGAGAGGGATGCAGGGCCCCACCTCGCCAATGGGTAGAGCAGCTAAAGGCCCGGCACCAAGAGCTTGCGGAAGCATGACTCTAGCTAGAGCAGGAACGCGCGGAGCTCAAGCGAGAGATCGACACCATGGAGATAGTGGGAGTGCACGCGTCGTGGCCCACAACATGAACCGAAGGATCATTGAGGACGATGAAGCCCTCCCACACTTCACCTGGGTGAGCTAGAACATTGCTGCCATGGCAGCCTTGCTCTAGGGTCTCCTGGGGCCCATGACACTCGAGGATCATGCAGCAGCACAGCTGACCGAGAGCTCATTGTCCCGACAATGCGAGCTCAACGCCAACCAACGCGTGCCCTCAGAGCGACCCAACATGGACATGTCAGTCCACTAGGCACGGTAAGGCGGCAGGCCACACATCGTGGTCCTAGTGCATGAGCATCTCGGCCTTCACCATGACATGCACGATACCCTCGACGCCCACAGACATACCCATGGTGATGTGAGGGAGGGGGCAAGCCACGGCTACCACCCTCGTCGTGGCGGACGCTACAACAGCGGTGAGGACCGAAGCCCAAGCTCTGACTTGTTGGCACCTTAGGCCTTTGGTTGACACATCCTCAATGCTGTCTTCCCACCATGGTACCAGCTTACTTGCCAAGCTAGGGGAGTAGATAATGATGATTTTATTATTAGCAACCTTCCATTGTTCCTGGCCGATTCGGCGCGAACATGGTTGAAACACCTTCTGCCTAACAGAATCCAAAGTTGGGCGGACCTAAAAGAGATCTTTGTGGGAAACTTCTAGGGCATGTACGCGCATCCTAGGAACCCATGGGATCTCAAAAATTGCCAACAAAAGGCTAGGGAAAACCTTTGTGGGTACATTCGGTGCTTCTCCTGGTAGTGCAATGAGCTTCCTGCCTGACGACGATGTCATATGAGCTTTCCTGTCTAGGACCACCTATGAGTCCCTAGTCCATAAGCTAGGACGTAAGGGCCCGCAAACCACCAAGGAGCTCCTCGACATCGCAGCCAGCCACGCCTCGAGCGAGGAGGCAGTCGGAGCGATCTTCGACTGCCTCAAGGACAAGGCAAAACATAACAAGGATGCCGACAAAGGTGCCTCCAACCTTCCCAACAAGAAGAAGAACAAGTAGCAGCACAAGAGCTCGCTCATGGCCATCATCAACTGCAAGGGGGTCGAAAGCCCGCCGAGGGTACCCCAGACCACTTCGAGAAGCTGCTCAAAGGGCCATGCCTGAACCATGCCTTCCCCGTCAAGCATCTATACAAGGATTGTGGCCTCATGAAGTGATTCTTGTCTAGAGGCTCCAATAAGAGGGAGCATAGGAAGGACCCCAAGCCAACCATGGATGGCGCCGAAGGGAAGGACGATGGATTTTTCGCACTGGATAGCTGCCTCATGATCTTCGGAGGGTCGGTGGCCTATGACTCCAAGCGTCGCCAGAAGCTTGTGTGCCATGAGGTCTATATGGCTGAGCTAGCTGCACCTTCCTTCCTCTGGTGGTCAGAGTTCGCCATAACCTGGAAAGCGTCCTACAACTGAGATGATATCCACTCGTGGTTGACCCAATCATTGGCATGAAGCGGCTCACCAAGGTACTGATGGATGGAGGCAGCGGCCTCAACATCATGTACGCTGAAACGCTCGATGCCATGGGCATCGACCGGGCGCGCGTCCAGCCGACCAGGGCACCTTTCCTTGACATTGTGCCTAGAAAGCAGGCCATGCCACTTGGGCAGATAGATCTACCCGTCTCGTTCGGGGATCTATCCAATGAGACCCTTTGCTTCGAGGTGGTTGGGTTCCATGTAACCTACCACGCCATCCTAGGACATCCATGCTATGCGAAGTTCATGGTCATCCCCAACTACACCTATCTAAAGCTAAAGATGCTGGGTCAATGCAGGGTCATCACCATCGGCACCTCCTTTCAGCGCACCTACAAGTGCAAGGTCGAGTGCTGTGAACATGCCACGACAATTATCGCCTCCAAAGAGCCCGCGGCCATTAGGAAGGTGGTCGCCGAAGAAGCACTCGACCCCAAGTGGTTGGTAGGGTCTTTTGAGCCTATGGAGGGTGCCAAGGAGGTCCTTGTAGACCCTAGCAGATCCAAAGGCAAAGTGGTGCACATTGGCACCACGCTTTCCTCCAAATAGGAAAGCACGCTCGTCGACTTCCTCTGCGCCAATAGAGACATCTTTGCGTGGAGGGCCTCGGACATGCCAGGCATTTCAAGAGAAGTTGCCAAGCACATCTTGAAGATCAGGCCAGGCTCTGAGTCAGTGAAGCAGCGCCTGCATCGCTTCGACGAAGAGAAGCGCAGGGCTATCGGCAAGGAGATCGTGAAGCTTTTAGCAGCTAGGTTCATCAAGGAAGTATACCACCCCGAGTGGTTAGCCAATCCCATTCTTATAAAAAAGGGTGGGAAATGGAGAATGTGTGTTGACTACACGGGTCTCAACAAAGCATGTCCAAAGGATCTGTTTCCTTTGCCATGCATAGACCAAGTAGTTGACTCGACCTTAGGGTGCGAAACCCTTTGCTTCCTTGATGCATACTCTGGGTACCATCAAATCGCGATGAAAGATTCCAGCCAGCTTGCGACATCTTTCATCACCCCATTCGGATCATTCTGCTACATCACAATGTCGTTCAGTCTAAAAAACGCAGGGGCTATGTACTAGCATTGTATGCTCAAGTGTTTCGGGGACCTCATCAGGTGAACCATTGAGGCCTACGTGGATGACATTGTGGTCAAGTCCAAACGGGCTAACCAGGTCATAGCCGACCTAGAGCAGACCTTCTCAAAACTCTGAACAAACAGTATTAAGCTCAACCCCGAGAAGTGCATTTTTGGGGTCCCAAGGGGTATGCTGCTGGGTTTTATCATCTCTGAGTGTGGCATCGAGGCCAACCCAAAGAAGGCCTTGGCCATCACAAGGATGGGCTCGATTCAGAACATAAAGAGGGTACAACGAGTTACAGGGTGCCTCACCGCGCTCAGCCACTTTATCTCATGCCTCAACAAATGAGGTCTCCCCCTCTATCGGCTTCTAAAGAAGGCTAACTGTTTCTAATGGACGCCTGAGGCCTAGGAGGCACTTGACATGGTCAAGCAGTTTCTAACGAAGGCCCTGATCCTGGTCCCCCTAATCAACGGGGAACCACTTCTACTCTACATTGCGGCCACCACGCAAGTTGTTAGCGCCGCCCTGGTGGTAGAGCCATAAGAAGAGGGACACACCCTCAAAGTGCAGTGTCCCGTGTACTTCATTAGTGAGGTCTTGTCCGATTTGAAGACTCGCTACACCTAAATCTAGAAGCTCCTGTATGCCGTCCTCATCACCAAGAGGAAATTGCATCACTACTTCGAGTCGCATCTAGTGACGGTTGTGACATCCTTCCCTCTTGGCGAGGTCGTCCAAAATAGGGATGCCACGGGAAGAATCACCAAGTGGGCACTCGAGTTGATGGGTCAAGGCATTTCATGTGCCCCCCAAACAGCCATCAAGTCCCAAGTGATGGCTGATTTTGTTGTAGAATGGACCGAGATCCAAATGTCGCCAGCAGCCATCGACCAAGAGTACTGGACGATGTACTTCGACAGATTGCTGATGAAGAAAGGCGCCGACACGATGCTAGTTTTCATTTTGCCCCTCGAGGTACGCATGAGGTACATGGTTCACATCCATTTCCCCTCCAACAATGTGGCCAAATATGAGGCACTCATCAATGGCCTACGCAGCGCCATCGAGTTGGGTATCCGATGGCTCGATGTTCGAGGCAACTCTCAGCTAGTCATCGACCAGGTCATGAAGGAGTCAAGCTGCCACAATGCCAAGATGGCTGCATATTATGGAGAAGTTAGCCAGCTTGAAGACAGGTTCGACGGTCTAGAGCTCAGTCACATCCCGAGGCGGCCAACGTGCTGGCGAAAATGGAGTTCGACCGAGAGCCGGTGCTGATGAGCGTCTTCGCCAGAGATCAGTACAAGCCCTCGGTCCATTATGAGGAGCTAAAAGAAGCTAGAGATGGGATGCCTACCCTAGGCTTGGGGGCTAACCAGCCATCGGCACCATCTAACCCCAAAGTCATGGAGCTTGACAACGATCCAGCGATAGAGCCTGACCCTCTGGCTGACCGGAGGATGCCTTACCTCGACTATCTCCTCTGTGAGGCACTACCGACGGACAAAATGGAGGCTCAGTGGCTTGCGCGTCGCGCTAAGTCCCATCGAACAAGGGAAGCAGTTGCTGAGCGATATCCATGGTGGGGTCTATGGGCACCATGCCGCGCCTAGGACCCTGGTCAAAAATGCATTCTAATAGGGCTTCTACTGGCCGACCGTAGTAGCCGATGCTGAACAGATTGTGCGCGCCTATGAAGGGTGTCAATACTATGCTTGGCAGACCCAACTGCTGACCCAAGCACTCCAAATGATCCCCATCACATGGCCATTTGCGGTCTGGGGGCTCGATCTAGTCAGACCTCTCAAGAGAGTGCCTAGGGGCTATATACACTTGTGTGTCGCTGTAGACAAGTTTACAAAGTGGATAGAGGCTCGACTGATCTCCGCGATCAAGTCTGAGCAAGCTATGTTGTTCTTCCTTGACATCATCCATCGCTTTGGGGTCCCAAACTCCATCATCACGGACAACAGGACGTAGTTCACTGCAAAGAAGTTCCTCCGATTCTACAATGAATACCACATCTGCGTCAATTGGGCCGCTGTGGTGCACCCCCCGCATGAACAGGCAGGTCGAGCATGCAAATGACATGGTCCTACATGGCCTCAAGCCGGATCTTCAATCGGTTAAATAAGTTAGAGGACGATGGATCATGGAGCTTCCCGTGGTGCTCTGGAGCCTGAGGATGACCCCAGTCAAGCCATCGGCTACACACCATTCTTCATGGTCTATGGTTCCAAGGCTATCCTCCCGACCAACCTCGATTATGGAGCACCGAGGGTCAGGGCGTATGATGAATAGGGAGCCAAGGCATCCCTTGAGGATGCCATGGACTAGCTAGATGAAGCACGTGATGTCGCCCTTCTTTGCTCGGCCAAGTACCAGCAAGTGTTGCGCTAGTACCACAGCTGTCGAGTGTGGGGTCGGGGCTTCAACGTCGGGGACCTGGTGCTCTGCCTTGTCTAGAGCAACAAGAACCACCCCAAGCTCTCTCCACCATGGGAAGGACCAAATGTCGTCGCGAAAGTGCTCCGACCAGACACCAACAAGCTCAAGACCATCGACGGCAAAGTCTTTGTCAATGCCTGGAACATCGAACAACTACGCCGCTTTTACCCTTAATATACGCACACTTTCTCTTATCAGTTTCGCTATCAACTCCCCAATCTTTAGTGACACCCGACCCCAGCAATGGCAGGAGGTCGGGCCTCACTCGGGGGCTAATAAGAGCTTATCTATCCAGTAGACATTCTCTACGCCTGACCCTCTCTCACGTTAAGATCTAGAAGCTAGGGTTGTAGAAATAAACGCTGAGTAAAACTGGTCGGACTGCAAGAAACCTACGCCCCAGCGGCTATGGCATTTTTGCTCACCAACATGATCAGAGTTTTTCCGCACCCCAGGCTTTTTAGCCTTAACTACGGAAAGAGTCAGTACGCGCTTAAGAGTATATCCACCTGGCAAATGTTCTCTATGCCTGGCCCTCTCTCACGTTAAGATCTAGAAGCTAGGGTCACGGAAACAAACTCTAAGTAAAATTAGCCGAACTGCAAGAAACCTACGCTTTAGCGGCTACGATGTTTTTGCTCACCAGCGTAATCAGAGTTTGTTCACTCGCACCCCGAGCTTTACAGCCTTAATGATGGAAAGGGTCAGAATGCATTAACCTTTTTATACAAAAAGGGGAGAAGGGCTAAAAATCTATTTGGCCTTAACGAAATTTAAGAGCTTGTTCACTTGTTACGAGTTTGCCGCCTGGCTTATCTAAAATTCTTAGGGAGGACGATCTCATCCTCTATCTCTGCAAGAAAGTCCTATGCCAGTGGGTCACCCAACTCGGTTGGACGGCTTGGGCTGCTACCGAGAGACGGGTAGAGAGCAACAGGATGCCCCACGGGGTTTAGGCTGACTCCATCATGAACGATGGACCCGGATTCCACTCGGACATATCCTGTAAGAGCTATCCGAACCCATCACTCGAGCCATCAAGGTATGTCCTATGCCAGTGGGTCACCCAAGTCGATCATATGGCTTGGGCCGCTGCTGAGAGACGGGTCATGTTTAAGTGACACCCGACCCTAGCAATGGTAAGGGGTCGGGCCTCACTCGGGGGCTGGCAAGAGTGTCTATTCGGTAGACATTTTCTATGCTCGACCCTTTCTCACGCTAAAACCTAGAGGCAAAGTGTGCGGAAACAAACGCTGAGTAAAACTGGTTAGACCACAAGAAACCAATGCCCTAGTGGCTATGTCGTTTTTGCTCACTAGCATGATCAGAGTTTTTACCCCTACACCCCGAGCTTTAGCCTCCGCCTTCCTAGGAAGGGTTCGGAGGGGCCCACCGGTGCAATCTCTATCGAGGAGAGGCCAGCAGGTCACCCAAGTCGATCGAACAGCTCAGGCCATTTCCAAGAGATGGGTAGGGAGCAGCAGGATGCCCCACGTGGTTTAGGCTGACTCCGTCATGAACGATGGACCCAGATTTCACTCAAACATATCCGGTAAGAGCTCCTCGAACCTGTCACTTGAGCCATCGAGGGGAGGCCACCTAAGTTAGTCTCTAGAATGACTCGGGCATCTATCGGGAGGCGGGTTAAGGAGCAGCAGAATGCCACATGAGGTCTATGCCAACCTCATCATGAATGATGGACCCAGATTCCACTCGAACATGCCTGTTAGCGAGCTCGCCGAGAGCGACACTCGAGCCATCGAGGCAAGTGTCATTAGCTCAACCCATCTGGTTGCGAAAACTATGGATGGGGTGACGCATAAAACTTTGCCGACCCCTACCGAGCCCAATGGGGCTAGAGGGCTTGAGCCACCTGACCCTGACTCAGGAATCCGACCGACCGAGGTTTGAAGGCCGGCCCGCAAAGGGCTCGAGGCCACCTCGTGTCAAACAGAGCCAAGGGAGAAAATGTAGATGAGCCCTAGCGGCCCTTGTCGACCTGCTCAGAAGTAGATAGGGTCATCTCAACCTTCTTGTCCGATACTAACCTTGAGCCATGCCCACAGAATCTCCATTGAGGGGAGGCCTACGAGCCACCTGAGTTGGTCTCCGAAATGACTCCGGCATCTACCGATAGGCGAGTTAAGGAGCAGTGGAATGCCACATGAGGGCTATGACAACCCTATCATGAATGATGGACCTAGATTCTACTCGGACATACCTATTAGAGAGCTCACCGAGCACGACACTTGAGCCATCATGGCAAGTGGCATTAGATCAACCCCTCCGGTTGCGGAAATTGTGGACGGGTGACGATCACAAAGACGAGCCAACCTACACGTGGGGGCTTGAGAAAAGTTGGACCTGCAAGGAGACCAAATGTACAGTTGCAGAACGATGGCTCAGATCCTAAGGAAGGAGTATGTACGAAAACTAAAGAATAATGTTTCTAAAACAAGAGAGGCTTTCTCCTACTAGTTTCGCTATCGTCTCCTCGATCTTTAGTGAAACTCGACCCTGGCAACAGCAAGGGGTCAGGTCTCACTCGGGGGCTAATAAAAGCATATGTATATATACCCTTTCTAAAATAGTCACCGTGCCTGACCCTTTCTCATGATTAAAACCTAGAGGCAAGGTTTGCAAAAACAAACGCCAAGTAAAACTGGTCGGATTGCGAGAAACCTACGCCCCAGCGGCTATGACACTCTTGCTTGCCAGCGTGATCAGAGTTTCCTATCCACACCTCGAACTCTATGGTCTTAATAATAGGAAGGGTCAAAACGCATTAACCCCATCTTACACATAAATTGGGAGAAAGAACAAATTTGTTCAACCGAAACAAAAGAACAGATTTGTTCAAATGAAACAAAATAACAAACTTGTTTAAACAAAACACAAGGGTCAGAACTTGTCCGCTTATTACAAAAAATAACCACTCGACCTATTTAACTAACTAGCCCCTCTAGGGGAGAACTATGCCTTCTATCTTGTCCGCCAGGTCCTACGAAAGGGGAGCCACAACCATTTCTGTAACACCCCGGTGTTATGCCCACATTTAGGCACTGCAAATCACGCATATCATGCATCATCAAGCATCCAAATCATACATGCTTAATCATGTGAATAACAATTAAAACATTGCTTGAAACATCTGAAACATGCGTGAAACCTGAATGTTGCATACACCTGTTTAAGAATTGTTTTGCCCTGAATTTTTCTTGCTAGGTTAGTAAAACATGTTTGGCTACTATTGTAAATCATCTAGCAATGTTTAGTTCAATTTTTGGAGCAATGTTTGTATTCAAATTAATTCAAAATTTGGCTTCAAAAATAAATTCCCAAAATTAGGGTTTTGAGCTAAACGTGGACTTTGATCTTATAATTCAAAATCTAGAAAGAATTTGGCTGTGGTCCTAAAAGCAAAGTTGTAGAGAATTAAATTCTAAGCAACTTTCATTTTTGGTACATTTTCAAAAGAGGTCATTTTCTTGCTCAAAATAATATTTGAAAGATGGCATTTAAAAATTCCTTGAAAATATATTTGGAAAAAAAAAGATTTTTCTCCTTCGCGGGCCGCCGCCTCGCTTCTGGCCCGCCTGCCGAAGCCGGCCCAGCGCGCCAGCGAAGCCCCCGCACCGCTCCAGCCCACCTCGCCTCGGCCCAGCCCAGTGCGCTGGCTCCTTCTCCCGCGCGCCGCGCCCGTCGCCGTGCCACGCCCCGACCGCGTTAGGACGCTCTCGCCGCGTGGCGACCATGCGTCGGCGTCGCCCGCCGCGCGGCAGCCACGACCTGCGCCTGCGCCCACGCGCCCGCCTTCAACTGCCGCAGCCAGTGCGCTCGCTCACTCCCGCCCGCGCTGCCTTCCCTCTCCTCCAGAGCTGAGAGCCCCAAGCTCTGCCCCTCGCCGTGCCCATGCACCCGCCGGCGCAATTCGCCGCGGCTCCTCCACCTCGGCCGGAAATCGCGCGCCCGCAGCTCCGCCTCGCCCTCCTTCAAGTCGCGCTCGCACTTGCGCCGCCTTCCGAGCTCAGGTTGAGCCTCCCCGAGCCTCGCCAACAACGGCCATGGCGCCGCCGTGCTCGGCCGCCATGGAAGTCGACTTCCTTCTCTTCTCCAGCCCCGCCTAGCTACCCTACCGCACTCGCCGTCTTCTAGCGCATCACGTGCGCTCGCCAGCTCGCCCTGCCGTGGCCGGAGATGGCCGCCGGCCTCGTGGCCGAGCCGCACCGCTGCGCCAGCGCAAGCACCGGCGAGGCACTTTGCCTTAGCCAGCCAGGCCGGCCAGGCCGAGCGGCAGTGGGCTGACGCCCTACTGGGCCGTCTTCCCCTCCTTTGCGCTCAGGCCGCGCAGGCCGAAAACGGCCGTGGGCCAGCTGATTTCCAGCGGGCTGGCCCAGTATCGTTTAAATGAATTGTTTTTCATTTATTCTTTATTATTTGAAATTTGAAATGGTTTGAAAAATGTTTGGGTACTCAAAGTTGCTCCAAATCTGTTGAAATAAATTTGTCTAGGTTCCTTATCATCAGACCTACTTGGGAAAATTGTGCATGTCATTTTTGAGATACTTTACTGTAGAATTTTATTTAATCCAGAATATTGCTGATAACTTGAAAAATATGTAGAAAAATCTATAGGCTTTAGAAAAATATAATTCCAAGTTTGTTAATCTTCTTATGTCATGTATTTCCTAGGAAAAATATGTTTCATGCATGTGCTATGGGAAAATTTTGAGGTGTAGTTCAAGCACCTTTAATAGCTGATTTTTGTTATTTTTGCTAGAGAGCAAACCTTGTATAAAACATGCATGTGATAATTTTTGTACAGTCATTGTATGCTATGAAGAACATAGGAAAAATACTAACTCTGTTGTTTGACACTTTTCACCGTACAAAGTATTTTCATGTACAAAATCATGCCATAGCTTGTTATTTTTGTGTAGGCTAATCCACTCATTCAAATATCATAAAAATCTGTTAGTAAACTACTTAGGGTAGTACTATGCTGTAGTAATTTTCTAAGATTTTTCTAAGCAAGAAAAATAGAGGTTGCTATTCAAACCTATTATTAATTAGGTTTTAATTAAGTGTTGCTTTTTGTGGGATTTAAGAAATTAGTAAAGCTTTGGTGTATCTTTGAAGCATTTAATAAAAATATGTTGACTTAACATATTAGTAGTAGAAGAGAATGCAGTAGATGACATGTGCTTGTAGTATATTTTCTTGGATGATGTTGACTACCTTGCATTTTAACATATCCATTGCATTCATCTCATTCGATGCACCGTTTGCATAAGCACTTACGCACATTGCATCATACAGGATCGCAAACCGAGAACCCAGTCGTCATACCCGAGGAGCCCGAGGAGCAGCTTGAGGTGCAGCAGCAAGAAGTGCCCGAAGCCGACGAGGAGGACGTTGAGGAACTTCCGAAGTGCCCCGATCACCGTCCGAGCTCCTTCGAGAGAGGCAAGCCCCGGAGCATTTTCTCCCGGTTTGCAATTATTAATTAAATGTTTTCCTTTAATTGATGCATTACGTTCAGGAGTTGTTTGCAACCGTTGCTGCATTATACCTTGTTTACCTTTGTTATACTATATCCTTGTTACCCTGGCATCCGTAGTCGAGTCAATGCTTAGCTGGCTTAGACCGGTAGAAGTTGGGTGATTTCCTGTCACCTATGAGCTATAGGTGGTTACCTGGATCTGCTTGGATGACTATGAAGTCATGGTATAACTAAGTGTTAAATGAAGTTGAGACCGGACGGAGACTTGCAGAGTTTTGGACTGTAGTGTTTCCGTCTGTGTCGATTAAGGACCGACCATTGTTGGGCCTCGAGTCATGTTGAACGCATGCCTTACATTTAGCTGGCCGGATAAAGTACCTTCCAACCGCGAATCTAGGAGATTTTTCAGGCCGAGTAGATTGCCCGCAGCGCACTGTGCCGGAGCAGGTGTGGTAGGACACGGGGGCGAGATGATAAGACCAAAGGGCAGTCGGTCGGCCCCCAGGTACATGTGGTTCCTGGCAAACTCGAGATTCCTGGAAAGTTGACTTGGTGATCAATATCTCACTTTAGCGGGTGAGTGAGGTTTGTGTAAGGAATAAATCACCAGTTGGTTAGGAATTGATTCGAATCGCCATCGCTCCTGGATAGTGAGCACTTGACTTGAGTGACTTCATCGTAGTAAATGTTTATGGAACCCTTGGACAGTTATAATGAATATGACATTATAGAAGTTGTTTAATGATCATTGGTTATCATTATCTGCTTAATCACATGTTTACTCTAGTATAGGTGCAAATCTAGTCGACAGGTTCTTAATAATTAACTTGGCAATAATGCTTTTAGAAAGGTTCTTGAAATGCTAAAAATGCTTCCTTTGCAAATGAGTCAGCTACCCTACTATAAAGCCCTTCATAATCCTTGGTGTCACTTATTTTTGGTTATGTCAGGTAAGTCTAGCTGAGTACCTTCTTGTACTCAGGGTTTTATTCCCACTAGTTGCAGATGGGCAGATGTATTACGGCTACTGTATCAACTGCCTTTATCCTGCGATGGGTGATGCTTAGGACCATGGGCATGGTCATTCCTTACGTCTCGTCTGATGCTTTTGTTGGAGATGATCATTCGCTGGCACTATATTTGAACTCCGCGTGTGTGTGTGGTTTGAACAAATGACTTCCGCTACTTTTATTCGAACTGGTTTTGTAATAACTATGTTGAAACTCTGATGTATCTGAGATTGCGAACTTTTATGTAATATGTGATGGTGACCGCTAAACTTATTACGATCTTGGCTGGAATGGAAGTTGGTTTGAAATCCTTCGTGATTTCACGGACTACTGGGTTATACGGGCTTAAGTTTGCTAAATCGTCTGCTCTGGCGGATGATTTTCTTACTTAATTTTGTATAATTGGTCGGTTCTGTTACAATTTCCATCTCCTCCAGCTCGTGGACTTCATAACCAGGCGCATAGCCGTGGCTCATCACCTCTAGATCGATGTTGTCCCCATAATGAGAATGAGCAATCATGAAGGACTGATTGACCCTAGCGCAAAGGGCATTCCTCTCGACCTAGCGCACTCGAGCCGTGTTCTTGACGGCACAAGCCGTGAGCGAGCTGGTCCCCTCCGACCACACCACCTCAAGGTCATCATAGACCACTCCAAGGGTGGCACTTGGGATACCAAGCTCGTTGCTCTCCGCCTAAAGATTTCTCCACACCTCGGCGAGATCCACAGCTAGCCTGGTAGATACGCGCTCGGCCTCTAGCTTCTGGGTCGTCTCCCTTTTGAGCTTGGCCTAGAGGGAGCCAACCTTCTGTTGCACGTCATCGCACCCTTGGTAGGCCTAGTCACGCTCTCAGAAAGCCTGGCCGCGCTCCTCGTGAGCCATGCCATGTTCCAAGCGGAGCCTCTCTATGGTTTGGATCAGCTCATCCTGCTCCTTGCACAGCCAAGTGATCACCAAGGCATCTAGGCTTGCCCTTTTATCTAGGGCCACGAGCTTCTCCTCGGCCCCTAGCTTTAGATCCCTTTATTTCTCAACCTCACCTAAAGGGTCAAGGATCTGCTGGTGGGTTTCGGCGTCCTCCTAGAGCAAATCATCCCGCTCCTTCCTAACCCTGGTGGCTTCTTCGTCATCCTTCCATGACCTCACCGAAAGGTCCTCGAACGCCTTCTCGACCTCGTCAGCATCCCGACAGGCCTTAGCCACCCGTGACCTAAGATTGGCTACCTCCTCGGCGAGGGGAGTTAGCTCAAACACCCTCTGTTGGGCAGCAACAAGCTAAGCTATCACCTCCCCATGTAGCCACGCCTCCTCGATGAGGCGGTCCCAGGCTTGCTTCTATTGACAAAGGAACCAAGATTTCCCCCCGCTGTGAGCTATAAGGGACTCCTAAAAGATGATGGTCTGGATACAAAAAGTATGTAGAGGAAGAAAAGGGCAAGAAGTAGGATCAAGCAATACCAGCATGGAGGGAACAACAACATCGCGCAATGTGCCTATGGCATGGTCTAGGGCCTCGAGCACGGACGTGATCAATACGTCGAGGCTCTCCCGCTCCATGCTCTCTGTGGCATCGTCAAGGGTAAAAAGCATCGACGCCAGGTCCTGTGGATCCATCCACTAGAGCAGGGGCTCGCCCCACGTGGGTGACCCGCTGCTCACCGACGTCAGGGCCAAGGATGACTCCCCACTGACCCCAAGCACCGCTGACCCCTCTCGCTATGATGTCCATGCTGGGACACCCCCTCCGACGATGGAAGGGGTTAGTGGTGCAGACGCGAACCTCTCTCCCAGCACCACAACTCTCGGGGACCCCTTAGCATTGTCCCCCTCTGTCTGGCCCACACCAGGCGCCATCGCTTGGGCCCCCGATGGCTCGGGTCACGCCATTGCCTTAGGCAACGCTGTGGTTGCATCTGGCTGTGACCCATCTGTCACGGTCGCTGCCACCTCCACCTATATCAGTAGGGTCATGATCGGCTATGTTGCGCCCGCCACGGTCAGTGCCACAAGCGCGGTTGGCAGCCCCATCTGCCCCACCATCGGTAGCGGTATCGTAGCCGTCACCAACTGCTGCACGACCTCTGAAGGCACCCCTTGAATGCCCACGTCCACCCATCCCACCGAGGGCATAGGCGCCACCATGGGCGGCGCCCGACCGGCCAGCGATGTGGTCACACTAGTGCCACTCTTGCCCAAAATAGGCATGACACCAGCCAATAGCCGCCGCCCCGATTGGAGGGCGATGCTCTTCTTCGGCGCCAGCGCCAAAGGATTCCAGTGCCTATCGACGATGCAAGGGACAAAAAACATAAGTCACGATGAAATCTGAATAAAATAGGAAAAATAGAGGAATTGATGACTCACCTCAGTGTCGTCGAACGATAGACGCATTTGGGGGACAAACCCCCCGACCCTTACTTTGCCTCATCGGAACGAGGCCGTTTCGAGCCCACCCCTACTCTTGGGCAGAGGGGCTCACCCCTGGTGGCTCCTAGGGCACATTGGCAGAATGCCCCGCTCCCCTTGGTGCTTGGGGCATGATGGTGAAGCCTCCCACCTCCGCTGGCACCTCAGGCATGAAGGCAGTGCCGCCTGCCTGTATTGGCTCCTAGGGTAGGCCGATGGTACGGCCCGCCTCCGCCGGCTCCACAAATGTCCCCTCCATAGAACCGAAAGGGTCCCGACGCCTGCAAGGATGAACCGATGCCTATCAGCGCATCCTCATTGTCCAGGTTGTCCCACTCAATATCGTCGGCTACCTCCATCACCTCCTCATCATCACCATCATCATCGTCAACATCGCCGTCAGTGTCCTCCCCTCGTTCTTGCACCCGCAACTTCTGTAGCTTCTTCCTCTTCTTGTCCTCCTTCGCCTTCCTCAGTTGCTCACCCTTGGTGCAATTCACCACCCTCATGGCTAAATCCCTCGGTAGTGGGGCCGAGTGATCCATGAGGATGAGGTCCCTCAGCTAGTCCCGCCCCTCTCAAAGTTATTCTCACAGGGTTGGGAAATCAATTCAAGAGAAGGCAAGAGAAAGGGAAACTTACGAAGACAACATAGCCTGGCTCTGGCTGCATCGGAGGATGCCCCAGCATCAGGTAGACAAAGTCAAGGGTGACACCCGCGTCATCCCTAAAAGGCTCCATCACCTCCTTAATGCGTTGTGTGATCTCAGAGTTAGGGAGCATTCCCTCGGCGAGCACCATTCCATCGAACGACGCCTCGGGTGCCATCGCGTATAGCGGGATCACGCGCATCATCAATGGCGCCACCCTCCTCGCATGGTAAGCCCTGATGATGCCTAACCCTTTCAGGCCATTCTTCTTTAGGATGTGGATGGCAGCAATGTGGTCTTGGGCCTTCCTCTTGTCATTCTCTAGGACGCCCAACTTCGTCCACTGTTCTGGGGCCTCTTCGATCAGGTGCCCGATGAACTCCGGTAGAAGGGAGGCGGCGTCATTCTTGAGGTAGAACCACTATGAGTGCCACCCCTTGTTGGACGTCGAGAGCCGCATGGACGGGTACTCGCCAACCTGATTGTTCTGAAGTTGGATACCAGCGCACCCCATCGGCATGTGCAGCTCCTGCCTGCCACCCTTCTCCATCTTCTTCTGGAGGCTAATGGTGAAGAAATACCTCCACAAGTCAAAGTGGGGGCTAATCCCCAAGAATCCTTTGTACAGCACGACGAACGCCGCCATGTGCTAGATCCCATTGGGATTGATATGTTGTAGCTCGATCTTGTAGAAGTGCAGCAGCCCCCAAGGAATTTGTGGGTGAGGGTCGTGAGCCCACGCTCATGGAAGTGGGTGAACGACACCATGTAGCCGTCGGGCGGCGACGGTGAATCTTCATCACCGGGAAGCAACCACACCTCCGCTGAGGTCCGCATGCGGAGAAAACTGTGATGGACAAGGCCCTCTATGCACTAGGAGGTGATGTCGAAATGTCACCATGGATCCATTGGAGGTGGAGGCGGATGAATGCGAGCTCAACGGTGGTGGAGCAGAGGCTATGGATCTAGGGCTCCGGCGGCGGACTAGCAAGCACGGTAGATCCAAAACAATGGTGGTGGAGAAACAGAGAAGATGAGGTTGTGGTTTTGGTGTGTAGAGACATCAAGGGGAAGGCCGCTATTTATAAGACGGAGTAGGGTGGGAAGGTGAACCATCTGCCTAGATTTACATGCCCACTGTGCCATGACATGACACCTCCCTCTGAAGATCGTGTGCACGCAATCTCTGGCCGTGCGCTCAAAGGACACGTCGGATAACGATTCGCTCGATCGATAAGCCGAGAACCATCACAGGAAAGGAGGGATACAGAGCTAAAAACGCTCCTATTGCCCATTCATGCCTAGGAGTTCGATGGCCGACCACTGATGGGTTCACGGTCGCTCTGGGGCACCCTAAGAGCGAGGGGTGGGAAAGGATGGGCCCGTTAGCGGCCAGTACTCGGGCGCACATGTACCGCGGGCATCCTAGCCCCCGTTCAAGTCTCGGCCGGATACAATCCATGGTTTTTCCTTGAAGAAAGGCAAAGAGCCCTCAGGACCGGTCAAACAGACCCGACAACTATATGGATTGACCGCTGAGAATCTAGAGTCGGTCACCAGCTAACCCAAGCTGGACCCCCACGAATAGGATGTTGGGGCCCCACTTGGACTAGCCCATTAATAGCTCACCAGGCACCATGATTCATCCATAGAGGAAAATCATGGCATGGCATAGCCCCTCCATTTTTATCAAAAAGAACACTCGAGGGAAAACGATCACAAAGACGAGCCAACCCTCGACCGGACCCTTGCTACGGGCAGGGGCTCAAGGAAAGTTGGACTCACAAGGAGACCGAACATGCAGTCGTAGAATGACAGACCCACATAAGGGTCAAAATCAGGAAATACCTTTTCTGACCCACCAAATCTCATGGCTATACCCCCAAGGGGTCCGATCACGTTGAAAGAGAATCGCCGTTGTTTACACCAAAATTTGGAAGAAGAATTGCATGGATTCGGAAGCTCCCAAGATCATGTCATCAAGGAATCGATTGCATGAAGGCTGGTATCAGCTGATTCGAATGCAACACTGGAATTGGCTTTCTTCAGATAGCGCCAGTAGATAACGACAAAAGCTACGATCGGCGCCGGGAAAAAACATGTTGGACTCTACAAAAAGGGAAAGATTAGGGTCCAAGTTATCTTAAATTAGGAATGTTTTCTCTTAGGCCAAAAATTGTGATGAGTCATGCTTAAGTAGGATTCATGCGTAGGTTCCGGGTATAAATATTGGAACCCGGCTATTGTAAAACACACACAATCAATCAAATACAAGTTACTTACTTTTTTGGCTCCGACCACCCCTTAGGAGTAGGAGTAGAGTAGATCTCGGCGATTTCTTCAGCAAGCAGGGCTGCATCAGTCTAGCCAACCTCCAGCTTGTCTGTAAGTACCGTCATGGCTTATACTTCTGTTCATACGGCTGCATCGATCCGGTCAACCTCCATTGCGACTCTGGTATAAGCTAGTTATCGACTCTTGTTTAGTTCAAGTAAGGCTACATCGATCCGATCGACCTCCACTACCCGAACTAGATTAAGGTCAAGTTATCGGCTCTATCTAAGGGTGGCGTCCTTTGGATAGATTCATTAAGTTACCAATATTGCTTATTGCATTCATTATTTATTTAATTACAGCAATATCACTTCGCCTGATTGGGATTGATCTAGATCAGCCTCATATCCTATTTAACCCATCGTTTATTAATCTAAACTGATCTAATATGCACCTTAAACGATGAGTTATGTTTTATCGGTTGTTTTATGTCAATCTTGATCGTGCATAGTGTGCGGTAAAAGGCATGTCTGGTCTTGAATAGATCTATTGGCTAACGAAAACCGTTCCATCGCCTGTGTGATTCTGCCCCACACCCCACTGTTAGCCCCAAGGAGTGGGGATTGTTATTTGGTAGATCTGTTCGAGATAGGGCATGATCTTAATTGTGCTCTATGCCTGAATCAGCTGTTTTAGCCGATATCGAGTGTTTTCACATATGTAGTTCACATCATGAGACCATTGAAGTAAAGATAGATTGAACGATGTGTTAGCCCTATGATCTTATTATTGTATTACAGCCGACAGGATTCTGCCTCATGCCCCACTGATATTAGTAAAAGGTTAGGGTTGTCGAATTTATTGTTGTTTCTATGGCCTGCATGATTCTGCCTCATGCCCCACTAGTCATAGTGATAGATGAGATCTAATATGTTCATAGATTTATCTCTATTAAATGGTTAAATGATGATGGGCTAAAATTTTCATGTAAAAAAGGGACTCGGTTACTTGCTGTCATTGGCTTAGCATAAACTGATTAGTGTTGACATCCTGTTGCCATTGACTAATATTTGTCTAAATAACGATATTCAACCTGAATGATAACCAATTTTTCTTCCATAACTCCATGAGCTTTAACTAATTTATTCTTATGAGTATGCTGGAATCGGCTATTTAGTCGATCTCCTTCAACATCGGCTCTCAAAGCCGCACATTCGATACTGTCTGGCAATGTCGGTATGTTCCACCTCAAATTACTGATTAGTCTTCTCTCTTTGTTAATTGTAGGGTCAAATTGACTGGCACGTCTTAGGAGGAGTGCGTAGGATCGATAATCCCTGCGTTGAAGCTAGGCGAATCTCCAGCTCCATCGAGCGGACCCTTCCGGCTTGCTCGTGAGCCCCGGCACGGGACAAAAATTTCGTGTCGACACACGTTCTGGCACGCCCGGTGGGACCCCACAATCGTCATGGCGGTTTACAACAACAATGACATCCTTATGGTACCTTATGAAGACCTACCTGATGGGGATAAAGATGTCATCGGCAAAGCTATAGAAGAATTTCAGAACAAGTGTTTGTTGTTCTACACCAAAACACATGACAATACAATTGTTTAGAAATATCCACTATCTAGAGCTCTGTTGCATGGGCAGATAGATGCAGATGAGACTCAAGACAGGCGTTTCTTCACAGAAGCTATAAATAAATCTGTCCATGATGCCATATCGAACCATAATGAAATTTTCTTGAATACATTCCACAACACCATGAAAGAGGTGTTTCATGGGTTTCCAGTTGATCAGGTTGGACCAGCTTATTATAACATTCCACATCCGTCGACTCAAGGGACTAATCAAACCGGTACCAGCCGTCAAGAAGCAGCACCAGCTGGTAATGATGATGTCTAGGCAGTTCAAAGTTCATCAGAACAAGCTCAAGGTGTTACTATGAATCAGATACAGTATAATCATGGATCATCAGTACATCATGTGCAACAACCGGTGGGGCAAGGTCAGAACCAAGTGATTAATTTTGGCACATCAGGCCACATACCGTCGTCGGCGCAAAAAATAGCACCATCAATTCAAAGGATTCATAGAGATATAGATCCTAATGTCTATAACCAGAAACTTCAAGCAGCAAACCAGCAAAAGGCCTAGCAGATAGAGATTCCACAGGGGTCTCATTATGGCACAGATTATAACACCCTTCACATGATTCTGAATCCAAGATATCAAGAAACATGGAATTTCAATCCACAGATGGATCAACAAGTGTAGAGAAATCTAAATTCACATGCTGACGAGTTATTGCTAAAGGTGACCGAGATGATGAAGAATCAATTCAGTCTGAACCCAAAAGGACTGACCTTCTCGTACAAACGCCCATATCTAGAATGGTACGACTTGGTCGCTCTTCCTACAAATTACAGGCTCCCAGAGTTTGCTAAGTTCACTAGCCAAGACAGCACAAGCACAATAGAACATGTCAGTCGGTATCTTACACAGTTGGGCGAAGCATCCATTAAAGAGGCCCATCGAGTTCGTTTCTTCTCCTTGTCCCTGTCAGGGCCAGCCATCACTTGGTTTTCATCATTGCCAATCAACTCCATTGCCAATTGGGCTGACCTAGAAAAGAAATTTCAAACATATTTTTATACTGGGACTAGAGAAAAGAAGATTACCGATTTAACAACTATACGACAGAAAACTAACGAATCGGGCACTAAGTTTCTTCAGAGGTTCCAAGAAACTAGGAATTTGTGCTTCTCATTAAATTTGGCTGATGATCAGCTAGCCACTTTGGCCATTCAAGGGATGCTGCCAACATGGAAAGAAAAACTGCTAGGACAAGAGTTTGACAACTTGGGTCAATTGGCTCAACGAGTGGCGGCGCTCAATAGACAATTCCAGAGTATGCGTAGAGATACCTGATTCCAGAAGAGTAACACAGTGGCCGAAGCTTATAATCCATATTCAGTCGATGACGGCTATGAAGATGAAGAAGAAGAGGTTGCCATGGCTGAATGGAATTAGGGCAAAAAGACAGTAATGGTGCCAAATCCTGGGGCAAGAGGAGTCGAGGAGAGCTATGACTTTGATGTCACAAAATTAGACAAGCTCTTTGATTTCTTGCTTGAGAAGGGACAGATCAAGTTGCCTGATAATCATGTTATGTTGCCCCCTAATTAGTTGAAGAATAAGAAGTTCTACAAGTTCCATAACGCTACTTCTCATTCCACTAATGAATACAGAATTTTCTGGCAGCATATACAGAGGGCTATTCAGCAAGGAAGACTCAAATTTGATACGCCTCGGAAAATGAAAGTTGATGAGAATCCTTTCCTAGGAGATCAAAACATGGTCGATGCTAGGCTGCTCAAAGGAAAGACTAAGATCCTGACATCAACCAGATCAAGAGAAGCTGGAACAGTTGATCCCGAGATGCAAATATCGGCTGATGAGTATAGAGAAATTAGAAGACATCGCGACAAGCAAAAGAGCCGGTATGAGCACGAAGAAATGTCAAAAGATGAGGCGACAAAGCCGTGGGTTACATCTCGAATTCTGTTGAATAAATGGCAGCGGTAGAAAGAAAAGGATTATCAGCATTAGTTAGAAGAGCAAGAATACCAGCGTCAACAGGGAAAAGAGAGGTATGAAAGAAAGCAAGTTGAATCACATTGGAATTGTCCTTTCTTCAGATATTGCTGGAACAAAGGTTTGAAGTTGCCTACCAGGAATAACTGTCCAGAGTGCAGTGATCAGTATTGGGAGTTTAGGTAATCTCAAGCCAACCGCCGATCTATCCATGCTCAAGATACATATCATCATAATAACATGGATCGGCGCTTAAAAAATGGAAGTGTTCATAATTGGCTTGGAAAGAGAGTTGTTAATCAAGACTGGGCTGATTATGAAGAAGAAGGCAACGAGAGAGAATATGTTTGGTAAGAAGGCCAATGGTGTCTTGGAGGTTTGACAAGAAGCAAGAAGAGAAGGGTGCAACGCCTAAGGAATAGAGAGTTGGAATAGGCTCAGGCATTCGGTAAACCTCAAGTATGGCGTGCTAAGCAAACAACCGATAGAAGGCAACCATCAACCGATATTCAAATGGCTTTTCTGTTGCCATCAGAGTTCAGAGCTCCGGCAGATCAAGAAGTTTATTTGGATTTTGATGAATCGGAGTATGAGGAGATAGTTGCCAAGTTGACGGTTATACAGCAAGCTATATTTGATAAACCAGTCAAGCATCAGCACTTAAAAGCTTTATATGTGAAAGGTTTTGTTGATGGGAAGACAATGAACAAGATGTTGGTGGACGGAGGTGCTTCTATCAATCTCATGCCTTACACCACTTTTCGCAAACTTGGCAAGGGACTAGGAGATCTAATTGAGACTAACATGATGCTTAAGGGCCTTGGGGGTAATGCGTCTAAGACCTGGGGGGCAATGAATGTTGAACCAACAATCGGGAGTAAGACTCTGCTCACCACAATCTTCATCATCGATGGAAAAGGGTCGTACAGTTTGCTCCTTGGTCATGATTAAATTCATGCGAACTATTGTGTACCATCGACCATGCATCAGTGTTTGATTCAATGGCATGGAGATGATGTCGAACTGGTTCATGCTAATGAATCTATGAGTATCGCAACAGCCGATCTAGTCTTTTGGGAGCTAGGAGACTTTGAATGCTTTTCTGGCAAGATATGGGAAGGAGGCTTCATTAGAATCAATAATGAAAGCCAACAGCCGATCCAAGCAGTCGTCTTTGAAAATTTGTCTTAATGGATAATCCAATAGATGGTACAGATGGCAAACTAGGACATGGCTTCATGTCGGCAGATGAATTAGAAGAAGTAGATATCGGTTCTAGAGATAGACCTAGGCCGACGTATGTAAGTGCCAAGTTGGATCCTGAGTATAAGCGGGAGTTACTTGATTTATTAAAGGAATTTAAAGATTGTTTTGCTTGTAGATTTATCTCTATTAAATGGTTAAATGATGATGGGCTGAATTTTTCATGTAAAAAAGGGATTCGGTTACTTGCTGTCATTGGCTTAGCATAAACTGATTAGTGTTGACATCATGTTGCCATTGACTAATATTTGTCTAAATAACGATATTCATCCTGAATGAAAACCGATTTTTCTTCCATAACTCTATGAGCTTTAACTGATTTATTCTTATGAGTATGCTGGAATCGACTATTTAGTCGATCTCCTTCCACATCGGCTCTTAGAGCCATACATTCGGGACTGTCTGGCAACGCCGGCATGTTTCACCTTAAATTACTGATTAGCTTTCTCTCCTTGTCAATTGCAGGGTCAAATTAACTGGCACATCTCGGGAGGAGTGCGTAGGATCTATAATCCCTGCATTGAAGCTAGGTGGATCTCCATCTCCATCGAGCAGACCCTTCCGGCTTGCTCATGTGCCCTGACACAGGATGAAAATTTCATGCCGACAGCCGTCCCCCGGACATGACATGGGTGACAAAGGAAGGCCAAGGCCCTTAGAGTCCTCCAGCTCAAAAAAGCCTCCGAAGGAGTTTTCTACTCCTCCGTAGGCTCAGGGGCTACTGTCGGGGACCAATACTAGGGTACCCGAAGAGGATGAGCTAATGGTCATCAACATTAATTCATCCGAGTAGTCAAGAGTGCGACTATAGCTCCAACCGACCTCTAGGTACATGGGCTCCACCTTGCCCGACCTCTGGGGGAGGGCTCCGCCTCGCCCAACCCTGAGGTCACGGGCTCCGTCTTGCTCGACCCCAAGGCCATTAGCTCCGCCTCACCGGACCCTAAGGTCGTGGGCTCCGCCTCGCCCGATCTTGAGGCTACGGGCTCTGCCTCGTCTGAACCCAAGGCCGCAGGCTCTGCCTCACCCAACCCTTGGGTTTGTGCTCTGCCTCGCCTGACCCCTTGGGTGCAGGCTCCGCCTCGCCCAATGGGGACCCATACCGCCACCAACCACTCCAGGTCCAAGCGTATGGGCCTGGGTCAAAGCTCTGACAGCAGAAAAGAGATTAGCATGCCTCGATGTGACCCGTGGCCATGATGGGCCATACCTGAGGGTTCACATCAAGAATAGTGTCGGGCGTGCCGGTGCTGTTCTATCTAACCCTCGGACAAATGATGACAAGCGCGTCAGTTCACCACGACGTACGCCGGGATAGGATGGAACACCATGACCGGCAGATGATGCCTGCGCATGGCACCAATGATGGACAGGGCCACAATGTGGAGCTGTCCCAGTTGACATCTACAGGACCAGCGAGCCCGCATGAAGAAGAAGGACCCGGCGATCCTGAAGGCCTTCTTCTCTCTCTCTCTCGTTCTTCTCTTTTTCTCCGCTGTAACCCGTGCCTTCCCTTGGCCTGTAAAAGAGAAAGCAGGGTGTCCCAAGAAGGGGATTGGAACTGATTGACTCATCGAGATCCGATCCAGATCCGCACAAGAGCATGACACAATTACATAGCTGAGCAGCGATCGAGCTCTCAGCACCCACTCACTCCTTTCACCAGAGACTTGGGATCATTTTTCTCTCTCGCCCGTTTGTAACCCTTACTATAAACTTTCAGTGCTAGTAACATGAGCAGCAGTGACGAACTGGACGTAGGGACTTTCTGCCTGAACTAGTATAAATCTCGTGTCCTCTAAGCACACCATCCGAGCCAGACGCACAATACTAGAAATTTACTCATCGGTGGTAACTCGAAACACCAACAACATGTCAGATTTGGTTGCTTGCCCCAAATTGAGTAGTCATATACGAAAATATAAAAGGTTTAACTAATGGTGTTTTCTGAACTCATCTTTATCGTCTCAAGGTATAAATGTCGTTTACCACAAGCTGGTCTTATCTGTTTTGACTTACGGTAATATCCAATATAATGTTGTCCCTTTTGATATGCCAGATGAAAGGCAACATCTATAATGTTTTATTTTAACACATTGGGTCCGTATTATGATTTACGCGCATTATAATTGGTTGCACTTTTATATTAAGAATTTGATCCTTCATTTTGTGCCCGCGAGCCTAGGTGGCGCATGCCCCCCAGCCACGCGCCCCACGGTGACGCTCGCGTCCGTGCCTCAGGACTCTGAGCTCCGCTCACCCTGGGGCCTACAAGTACGAGGGGGCTTGGAAAAGCTACTATTTTTTGCTTATCTCACCTGATTCCCATGTAAGAGTAGGTTTTATGAAGCTTAACCTGTGAAGCTGTTTGCAAAAGACCCGTTTGATACAAAACAACTTCAACAACTTGTGAAGCTGGTGGAGAAGCTGTGCGAAAAAAGATCTAAAATCCCTCTATCGAGTGCCAAACCTATTAGTGAAGTTAGTTTCTTGCCTGTTTGACTGTTTCATAAGCACCGATTCGAGTTCACTCACTCACTTTAGATTAGAACTGATATTTGTTTGCTTACCCACTAATGATCTAGATGATTTTGAGTCCTCTATGTTTTATATAAACTCTGTGCATTGAGCTCTGAAAAACATATAAATTAACAATTGGTTTGCTTCTTTGCTCATGATTGAGTGTATTAATATCCAATGTTCATTCTACCGATATACACTGTAACATGGTAGGTCTTTGCCTCCAGTATTATAAGGTTGAGGATTTTGCCACACTAATCCATCCACCATAATATATCTATATTGGTAATGGTTTTAGAAGATTATAACCTTACTGACATATTGACTTATTAAGGTCAATCTAAATGTGCATGGTTCTTTTCTCTTTATACATGTCAGATTTGGTTGGTTGCCCCAAATTGAGTAGTCATATATGAAAATATAAAAGGTTTAACTAATGGTGTTTTCTGAACTCATCTTAATTGTCTCAAGATATAAATGTCGTTTACCACAAGCTGGGCTTATCTGTTTTGACTTACGGTAATATCCAATATAATGTTGTCCCTTTTGATATGTCAGATGAAAGGAAATATCTGTAATGTTTTATTTTAACACATTGGGTCCGTATTATGATTTACGCGCATTATAATTGGTTGCACTTTTATATTAAGAATTTGATCCTTCATTTTGTGCTTAGTCAAACTACAGACAGTAATATTTATTTTTTAGAAAATTGTATTGCATAAAGATCCATAGCTTGTTCAGTCTGAAAATATGACAAAATCAATACCCTCACATAAAACAAGACACAAATGTTGCACTTCTAACAAAAGGCAACATGCAAAAAAAAACTTGGTTTATAGTTGCTAGTCTCTGGTCAATATGATGATGGTTCATATGATGCCATACGTATGTTTCTTGAAGGGTGAAATTTGGAACATGATTAGATAATTGTTGAATGAAAAACCTTCAGTGCCTAATGGGTCATGTTCTACAGTCATGCTTGATAGATAATTAAATATGGTATCATCAAGTGTCTTAATGTCGGGAACCTATTTTTGTCTTAGTATGCAAATGAAGGATAAAGCAACCGTAGATGAAGGCTATGTTATCATTGCAAACTGGAATCAATCTTTACCACTATAGTATGCAAATGAGATTAACCATTATTAAGTTCTCATGGATAAAGCAACCATATATGAATTGCCCACAATTAACGCCAAAAACAAAGTTAGCCTTAGTGACAAGTACTTATAGAAAAGTTTGCTAAAGGGTATGATTAGACTGATCGGGCGAGAGTCATGCAAAAATTATGCCGATTCCCTCTTACAAAGCAATAACACAGTGTCATTACTTGTAATCAGAAAAATACTATTTTTATCCAATAGTCAGAGTTGTAAAATTATGTTCTACAATCTTGCTTGATAGATAATTAAATATGGTATCATCAAGTGTCTTAATGTCGGGAACCTATTTTTGTCTTAGTATGCAAATGAAGGATAAAGCAACCGTAGATGAAGGCTATGTTATCATTGCAAACTGGAATCAATCTTTACCACTATAGTATGCAAATGAGATTAACCATTATTAAGTTCTCATGGATAAAGCAACCATAGATGAATTGCCCACAATTAACGCCAAAAACAAAGTTAGCCTTAGTGACAAGTACTTATAGAAAAGTTTGCTAAAGGGTATGATTAGACTGATCGGGCGAGAGTCATGCAAAAATTATGCCGATTCCCGCTTACAAAGCAATAACACAGTGTCATTACTTGTAATCAGAAAAATACTAGTTTTATCCAATAGTCAGAGTTGTAAAATTATTGGTATATTACAAAACCATTGGATTGATGTCAAGTGGCAATCATCCAAAGCATCACATACAAAATATTTTTACTCTAAAATACTACTTAATTACATTTACCTAAACTTTAGGTATTTTAAAGTCAAAGCCTCGACTGCATGCAAAGTTGATGGGCATGCGGCTATAGTATTTACGTATTTGCATGCATGCGTGCATGGATCGATTTGCATGTATGTACAACGCATGATGTATATATCTACAAAGGGAGAAAAGTTAAGCAGAGTAGAAAAACTAGAAGCATCTCTGTATGGTCGGTGTACCAGAGAGAAATGCAATATGTAAAAAAAATTGGAGTAGTATACTAGTACCTGTATAAGTTGTCTTTAAAGCATTTGAAGCAAAGCATCTATTGGGTTTCCTATAATGGTACTGAGCATATTTTGAAGTTAACGGTGTCCAGCAGCATATGAGACGTTGGTGTCCAGCAGTATATTACACATTCGTGTGATGTCCGTGCACAAATTTTGCCTAAAAGAAAACTACATGGAAATCCCTCCTAGTTCCATGCGGCGCCACGAAAGGACAAACACCAATGGAGCGGAACAAGTCCCAGACCGCCAAACAGACGAGAGAAGTAGGTGGTCTCCCTCTCCATCCTCTACCCAGGTTCTCTCCTCCACTCCCGCTCCTGCTTTCTCTCCCTCCCCCTGCCCCGACCGATGCTACATTCCCGCGGCAAGCCGCTTGCTTGCCTGCCACCCCGGGCCTTGGGCTATCCACTCCATCGCCGAGCCGCCTCGTCCGGTTCCCCTCCATTTTTGCCCGACTCTCTCGCCTCGGAGGACGGAGAGAGAGGAGACGGGAGTCGTCGTCCTGCACCCGGGGGGTCGTGGTGGATTTGGAGCCCAGCCGATACAACCGACGGTGGAAGCAGGACACTGTCGCTTCTGTCTTCTACGGCAGTGAAAGGGTCGAGATTGGTAATTCAATCTGTACTAGTGGAGCCTTACGAGTGGGCACTACTGGAAACAGAGACTTTGCCGAGTGCAAAATTCTTTGCCGAGTGTCAAAAATAGGGTACTCGGCAAAGACCTTCTTTGTCGAGTACTGCACTCGGCAAAGAATTGCACTCGGCAAAGAGTTCTTTGCCGAGTGCCGGGCACTCGGCAAACAAGGGCACTCGGCAAAATCTCTACACTCGGCATAGGCTGCCCGCGAAATGGCGTTCGGTCACGGCCTTCTTTGCCGAGTGCCTGCTGTTAGGCACTCGGCAAAGATTTAATTTTTTTTAAAAAAAAAAAATTTTGCTGAGTGCTCCAGATCTGGCACTCGGCAAAGATTAAATTTTTTTTAAAAATTCTTTGCTGAGTGTCTTAGATCTGGCACTCGGCAAAGAATTTTTTTTTAAAAAAATACTTTGTCGAGTGCCCCTGGCACGGCACTCGGCAAAGATTTAATTTTTTTATAATTTCTTTGCCAAGTGCTCCTGTGGATGCACTCGGCAAAGATGATTTTTTAAAAAAAAATTAAAACACTCTTTGCCGAGTGCCTTATGCCTGGCACTCGGCAAAGACACCCTTTGCCGAGTGCCATACCCCGGCACTCGGCAAAGTTTTTTTTGTTTTTTTTTTGTTTTTTGCCTCCAATTTTTTTGTGCAGCCCTTTTAAAGCACCAGGAACTCCTAGTTACAATTTGGGGATTTTTTGTGGCTTTTTGATATATTTAGTTACTTTATTTTGTTTACTTGAATTTTTCCGAAAAATAGAAATTTGAACTGCACGTGGTACGAATAATGGAGTTTAATGATTCAAAAATTGATAGTCATGTTAGTGAGTGTTGTGAGAGGCTGTATCCAGGAACGGACCCGAAATTTCGGACATGTTGTTCACGAAACATGTCTGCGAAATTGCGTGTGAAGTGTTTTTAAATTCTATAAAAAGCAAACAAAGTCCGAAAATCATGAAACTTGTTGAGATGTCGTGATATCATATGTGGAGGCTATGATAAAAATTTCAGAAGATTTCGTGTACGTTGTCACGTACGATGCTTACAAACCAGGACATCTCTGCCCGCTCGCCCGCGCCCACGCTGCCCGTGCGCCGTGCCCCCGGCCGGCCCTTCCCCCGGCAGCACCGCCTGCTGCCCACGTGCCCAGCCGCCGGTGCTGCCCGCGCGCCCTACCGTCGGCCGCGCCGTGCCCCCGGCCGGCCCTTCCCCCAGCCACGCCGCCCGCTGCCCGCGCGCCCTGCCGTCGGCCGCGCTGTGCCCTGGCTGGCCCTTCCCCCGGCCGCGCCACCCTGACCCTGACCGGCCCTGTGCCCCGGCCGCGCCCTGCCCCCGGCCGGCCCTGCCCCGGCCACGCCCCGTGGACTGCCCGCCCCAATGTCGTCCGTGCCCGACCCCATCCCCGACTTTGGCGACCCGACTCCGCCCGATCCCGACGCCGCCCGCCCCTACCCTGGCGCCCATCAGGTATGCCTTCTCTCTTATTGTTGTCGAGGTAGTGGTAGTTGTAGTAGTATTAGTTGTACTAGTGGTAGTAGTAGTACAACTAGTGGTAGTATTAGTAGTAGAATTAGTGGTAGTAGTAGTAGAAGTAGTGGTAGTAGTAGTAGTACAACTAATGGTAGTAGTTGTAGCAATAGTGGTAGTAGTAGTAGAACCAATGGTAGTAGTAGTAGCAATAGTGGAAGTAGTATTACAAGTAGTGGTACTACTTGGATATATTCTTCTGCATGGATTGATATCCAAACTACATGGCTTCTCTTGAGACATATGTGCTTGTCGGCCATCGTGCCGTTGTTTTTTGCAGGTTTTGGAAACCTCACCGTGCAGGGGAGGTTCTGTCGAAATTTTTTGTAAATGACAGTATTTTGTTCCATTTTTGTAGAGAAGAGCCCGTCGGAGTTGAGTCGGAGTTCTCGCCACCGTGCCGGTCTGTCTACACTGCGTCGTCTCGCCACTGCACCGACCCGCCATGGCCCCACTAGCCTGACTCCGCCGCCACCCTAGGTATAACCCCTCTTTTCGTATCATGGTCGTAGATCACGTAACCCAGTTAGGCGTGTCCTGTTCGAAAGAGATATGGTTGGAGGTATGCAGATCTTTGCATATCTATGAACGTATCTATTTTGGATTGTCCACGCTTTTTGGACAGCCCGCGGATGCGTAGATGGGTTAGTTCCCATGTTCTGCTCTGGTCCGAGACAGAGTTTTGGCATCACCTCCCTGTTGTTCTCCGGATATGCACTCTTCTTTGGCAGGACGTGTATCTAGAGAACAGTGGGGAGGTGCTGCCGAAATTCTATCTCGGATAGAAGTAGAGCATGGAAACTAACTTCATCTACGCATCTACGGGTGGGATTAGGACCTATCCTCACCTATTAGATAGTAGGAACACCATGTAGATGCAATTGATGGTTATATTACTCGTTGATACATATGTTAGAGGATGGATGACTGTTAGTGGATGCACACGGGCTGGAGAAGTCAGAGTGATTACACCACGGAATGGATGAACAAGACCGATGCTTTCTTGAACAGTGCATTTGGCAATGCTGCTAAAGGACATTGCCTAGTTTTGTGTCCCTGCAGCAAATGTGGAAACAAGAGAAGGGTAAACAAGGTGGAAATGGGTAAACATCTTGTGAAGAATGGATTTACGCCGGACTACACTCGGTGGGTCCACCATGGTGAAGCCCATCATATGAGAGAGGAGGTGGTGAGACCACGGGTGGAGGCTTTTGATGCTGATGCCAGGGTAGCAGACATGTTAGATGACTTTCACCAAGGACAGTTTAATGAGGGACGTGAGAAGGAGGAGATGGAGGCAGCCGCACAGGCGTTCTACGACATGATGAACTCGGCACAGAAACCCCTTCACGATCGGTCAACGGTGTCTCAACTGGATGTCATTGGACGCTTAATGGGGTTGAAGTCCGAGTTAAACTTGAGTCGACCTAACTTTGATAAGATGTTGGCCGTGATTGGCACCCTGCTTCCAGAGGGCCACATTCTGCCAAAGAGCATGTACGAGTCACAGAAACTCCTTCGAGCACTTAAGATGCCGTATGAGCAGATACATGCTTATCCGAAAGGGTGCGTCCTATTTAGGAAAGAACACGAGCATGCAAAGTTCTGTCCAAAGTGTAAATCCTCCAGGTACCTAGAGGTAGACTTTGATGATGGCCAGAAGCGGCAACTTACGATCCCCTTGAAAATCCTATGGTACCTTCTGTTCCTACTAAGGATCCAACGGCTATACATGACCGAGGAATCCGCGAAATAGATGACATGGCACAAAAATGGCAAACAGTACAATCCTGACAAGATGGTACATCCATCCGATGGTGAAGCTTGGATCTGCTTTAATGACAAACATCGTGACAAAGCAGATGAGGCTCGTAATGTACGTGTCGCGTTGACAACAGATGGGTTCAATCCTTATGGAATGATGGCTGCCCCATACACATGTTGGCCCATCTTCGTTATCCCCCTTAATCTCCCCCATGGTGTCTCCTTTCAATGACATAACGTATTCTTGTCGTTGATAATTCCTAGACACCCAGGGAGTAATATGGGTGTGTTCATAGAGCCCGTGTTTGATGAATTGGTCCGTGCTTGGGACGAAGGGGTATGGACATACGATCGAGCTACAAAGACAACCTTCAAAATGCACATTTGGTACCACTACTCCCTGCATGACTTCCTGGCATATGGGATATTCTGCGCCTGGTGTGTTCACGGGAAGTTCCCATGCCCAATATGCAACGAAGGTGTGAGGTTTATTTGATTGCAGAAGGGTGGCAAGTATTCATCGTTCGATAGACATAATCAATTCCTACCTCTTGACCATCCATTCAGACAAGACATCAAGAACTTTACGAAAGGTGTCAAAGTGACAAACCCTGCACCGCAGATGATGACTGGTGCCGAGGTTCATGCTCAGATAGGTGCTCTCGTGCCCAATGAAGAAGGTGGTTTTGTGGGATATGGTGAGCAGCATATGTGGACTCATATCTCGGGCATGACGAGGCTCCCCTATTTCGATGACTGTAACACCCTAGGTGTTTGGCTTCCACTAATTGCATTCATTTCATAAACATGTGCATCATCTATCTCATCATGCCTTTGTTACTGAAACATGCATATGCAACATTTTCCAATTGTGTATGTTTCATACTTGAGTGTTGTGAATAGTAATAGTGTAACATGTGAATGCAACCTGAGTTTCTTATACCATGAAACATGGCAACATGGTAGAAATGTGACACGTATAAAATAACCACGAGGTCATGAAACATGTGAAACATGGAATTGAAACATATGAATGAATTGCTTGTTTTAATTTCTTTATCACATGTGATCTTTAGAAGTGGTATAACAATTTGGTAAAGTGGTTGATCATGGTCTATTACACCTTAACTATACTTAGGTTACTTGTTGGGACATTGTTCATGTAGATCAAAATGACCAAAATGCCCTCAAGTGGAGGTTTGACTTGAATTGACCCTTGGAGTGTCACTGTTTGACTGATTCAAAAGTCCAACTTAGAGACTTTGCATGGCTGTGCACTCTTTACAAAAGTTGTAGCTAATTTATCAAGTAACAAAAGTTGTTTTATGGCCAATTCATGAAAATGTGTGGAACATGGTCAAACATGGCCCACAAGTCAGATTTCCATACTGAATTCACACTTAGAATTTTTCTAAGTCTTTTTGGCGATTTTCAGTTTCGAGTATCCCTGTTTGGAGGCTTGTATCTCCCAATCCTAACCGAATTAGTCCAAGCTTCAATTAACAAAGTTGTTGTACTCACTTGGATCTTTAATTTTGTTAACTACACCATGAACCAGATCGCCACCGTTTGGGAGTTATAGATCATCAAAAGTACGCTGTCAGTCGGTCGTTGGATCACTGAATCGATGGATCAGGCGAGCTACAGTGATCCCCGTTTTAGAAAACACCCGACGCGTGGGGGACGCACGTCGCCGGTCGCCTGACCACGCAGGCCACGCGCCGTGGCTGGCCTGACGCCACTGCCGGTGTCCTCCACTTGAAGCCGCGTGCCTGCCTGACCTGCTCGCCCTCCCATTTTCATTTCTTCGCTCGCCACAGCAAGCGCAGCCGCAAGCAGCCGCTCCACCATTGCCGCTCCTGCTTCGCCGTCGCCGAGCTCGAGCGCCGCTAGGAAAACGCGCGCTACGTCTTCACCGTAGCTCCACGGTGTTCCTCGCGACCTTCTCCACCACTTAGCTGGGCCATTGGCGCTTGGCTAAGGTCGCTGTGACCATTCTGACACCGCTGCGCCATGGCCGCGCCGGTGACCTCACCGTGGCCAGCACGGCACCGTTCCCCTCCTCCTTTCTTAGCTCGCGTTTAGTCTTCTCCATCACGTGTAGATGCTTGAGTGTAAAGGCTACCACTAATGTCGGTCCAGCCGCGCCGGGACACGACCGAGCGCCGCCGTGCGCCATGGCCGAGTCACCGAGCTCCATGGCCGGAGCACTTAAGGACCGCTAGAGCTTCGGATTTGCAAGTCAATAGATGCGTGGGAACTTGGGGAGCACGCCGGTGCTGTCCAATTCGCCGGAGGAGTCGCCGTCGGCGAGTTCCACCGTCGCCGAGGCCGCCTCCCCTGTTTCTCTCCCTGACGCGTGGGTCCCGGCTATCAGCCGCCGAGGCTCAGGTGAGAGCCTGGCTGGGCTGTGCTGCGTCTTGGGCCGCGCCAGCGCGTGTTCGTGGGCCGCCGGATCTGTCGGGCCGGCCCAGCAGTAGAGTTAGGTTTTCCTTTTTGTCTTGTTAATTGTTTTTCACAAGATTTATGTATAGATTCAAAAATGTGTAACTCAAGTTTGGTAGATCCAAATGTTATGGTTCCAATTTTGTTGAGTTCCTGGTAAGGTCTAGTATTTAATAAAAATATTATATGAGCACATGTTTTAGAAATTTTGGATGAATAAAATAGGACTTTGAAATGTGTTTTTAGATGCATGCAAATTTGTTTGAATTTTATCTTGAGTTTCTGTGGTCCAAAAATGATGAAATTTTGTGGGTAATCTATTATTGCTTAGTAGAATCTCTGGTTAAAATTTCAGAGCTAGTGCATGCATAGTTTTTGAGTTATAGAATTTCCTATTATCAATGGATGGATCTTGTGTGAATTTTTATAATTTTTCTATAGATCCAGTACAGGTAAAATTTGGTGAGCAAGGTTCTTATGATAGAGTGATGCTAGGAAAAATGTGAAATCTATTGCTTGACACTTTTCATTAGGGTTTCCTAATTATGCTAAAAATAGGCATGCCACCTGTTATTTTGGGTACAGCAAGTTCTGCTTGCCCAATGGCTTTGAAATTTTTATGATAGTCTATGTGAAGCATGAGATAGCTACTGTAATTTTTGTAGATTTTTATGAATAGTTTTACTATATATTGCTTTAATCACCTAATTAACTAAATAAATGTGAAAAGGATAGTAAATAATTTATTTAGAAGTTGGCACTATACTTTCTAGTGTTTTTCTAGTATGCAAAACATGTTGGTTAACTTGGCTTGGTCAAATTATGTTTTTGCATCATCATTAAATAATTAATTTAGTAACCCTGTCATTCCTGGATAGATTCTAGGTTTACTGGAAGTCGATTTGATTAACGTGAGAATCATGCTTTGATGTTTACAAACGTTTTGTAGAGAATTTCATAAGCTTTCCAGAATGTCCTCATACAAGTCATTTGGATTTGTATAACTCTTGTTGTGATTGAATTAAGGGACTACTTGTGTGCATATGAAACTTTAAATGTTGATTTATGTATGCCTTTACTATTTCTAAGTTTGTGGTAATGTTCCTAGGTGTTAGGCCTTTAACTGAAGATGAGCATCTTTATCTTAGGTTATGCAAGTTAGGTAAGTTGATCTTGTTCTTCAAGTTAAATTAGATACCTGTTTTAAAGTGATTTGAATAGGGCTAGTCTTACTCGGTAAACGAGTGTCCAGTGATGTTTTCGGTAAACACTTACTGTGATTCATTCATCATTGAGCATCATGTCATTCCTTATGCATCCATGATATTTATCTTGTGCATCGGCATGCAATAGGTGTACCGGAAGGAGTGACCCTGCTGGAATTCGAGGAACCGAGCGAGCAACAGCAGCCAACACCGAAGATTCAGGAGGAGCAGCCTTCAGGAGAAGTGCCAGACAAGGTCGCCATTGAGTGCCCGGATCACCATCCTTGCAACTTTGTGAAAGGCAAGCCCTGGAGTATATTAAGCCTCCTAATTTCCGAAATGCAGTTACAGTATTATTATTACAT
Source organism: Miscanthus floridulus (assembly GCF_019320115.1). Lineage (NCBI taxonomy): Eukaryota > Viridiplantae > Streptophyta > Magnoliopsida > Poales > Poaceae > Miscanthus > Miscanthus floridulus. The sequence continues at coordinate 6,405,078 of NC_089596.1, forward strand.
ATATATTGTTGCATTAAGTTTAGGTGTTGCATGCAAACACTTGCTGCATTGGTTATCCAATCCTTGTCCAGATATTGTTACCCTAAATCCTATGTAGCTCAGGCTCGTGTAGTGCTTAGCCCTACTTTAATACGGTAGAAGTCAGGTGATTTCCTGTCACCTGCGAGATATAGGAAGATACATATGGCACGGTTGGCTATATTTGCTATCGTGGAAAAGAACCAGTCTTAAATTGAAATGAAGACCAGACGGAGGCTTGCCGATTTGCAGTGACTCCGTCTGTGTCGATTAAGGACTGAATCTTGGAGCCTTTCCTGTTCATGTTGAACGCATGCCTCTCTCTTAGTTGGTCGGGTCTGGAGACCGACCACGAAGCCGAGTAGCTCACCTCAGGCCGGGAGTCGATAAGTATAAAGTGCGCCTCGGAAGGGAGCCGTAGGCGTGAGTCCAAGGGCAGGTGATTTAAAAGTCCTGATCGTCCTGGCAGAAGGGTAATCCCTGAGAGTGCTGGCACTGATCGAACCCGTGAATTTGGTTCCTGAGTTGTTCCAAAGGTGACCCACGGCTACCCTTGCTAAGTATGCCAGGGTGAGAGTTAGGAATACCCCCTCAGCTGAGTTGTAATTCGATTCGAGTCGTCGTCTCTCCCGGTTAGTGAGAACTTGACGGGCTTATCTCCAAAGTAGATACACTTAATAACATAATGGTTCGGAAATGATGATATGATGATGACAGCCTTTTTATACCTGCTATGGTTAATATTGTTTACTCCTAATAAGTGAGTGCTCTAGTACAGGTGCTAATCTAGTGGACAGGTAAATGATGATAAGCTTGATGCTAAGTTTAAATTGGTTACTATAATCATAAGCTCTTTTATGCAACTGTGTCAAGCTAGCCCACCTAAAAAGCCTTGCATGACCGTTGATGTCTTTTATTTCTGGTTTTGATGGGTAAGTCTAGCTGAGTACCTTCTCGTACTCAGGGTTTATCTCCCACCTGTTGCAGATGACCAGTTCTACTTTGGTTGCTGCAAGTACTGCCTTCTCCCTGCTGGGGATGAAGACTAGACCGTTGGGCGCGGTCTCTACTAGTTCTCGCACCTGATAATGCTTTTGTGGGACATGACCTAGACTTGGCAATGTATTTGAAAACCATGATGTTTTGTACTAAACTATGTTGCTTCCGCACACTCAAACTTGGTTTGTAATATTCTATTTAAACTCTGATGGATGTAATCCGAATGCTTATTATGAAATGTTGTAACGGATGATGTGTTGTGTTGAATCACTACGATCTTGGTTTGTATGTCGAGAGTTGGTTGAAATCCTTCATGATTTCCGGACTACCAGGATTATGGGAGCTTAAGTACAGGAATTTGATCGCTTCGGTGATTGTTTTTGTACTTACGTTCTTATGATTTGGTCGGTTCTGTTACAGCTGGCATCAGAGCAAGATTTGACACTAAACATGTCATTTGTGTATATTAAACAAAAGTATTTGTGAAAATCCTAAATTAAATACTAAGTATTGCCAGTGGTCATATCCCTTATGCCCAAATAAGGACTCTTAGGTGGCTTATTAAAGTACTAACTTGGGGGTTCCTGTTTGTTTCTATTTCGTCGTCCATACGGCGTGCTATTGTATGGATGACATCCGCTTGGGTGGTAACGTATGGATCAAAACACCTCTACGCTCTGGTAAGTGAGAGTTGTGAGAGCATGACCGTCCAACCGTCGGTCTAGGGGAGAGTAGTTGTGGTTGCTCGCATACTTACATGTTCGATCATGTATCTATGAGAGTACTTAAATGTGGGTGTCTCTGACGGGTAGCTGTCATACTAGAGTATATGCATCGGGGGATGTGTGTATGAAAGTATTTAGTTTACTGCTTGCTTTTTATGCATTTTAGGAAATTACTGGGCTGAAATGAAATTTTCTGCAGGTACACTAACAACGTATCATTGTAGATCAACTAGCTACCGTATACGAGAGAACGTATGTATGCCACCGTATATTTCGCTAGCCTTTAAATTTTTCTAGGTTTGTGAGGACGTACGGATCGTGCATGCATCATGTTCAAGCATACATGGCATTTCTTGCATTATTCCCTCCCTTAAAATTTGATTGTCCCGACTAATTAAATTTCGTATCCCTTAAATGATTCTCCCCTTACATTGCAACTTTTTGCTACAGATGGCGCACACAAAACGCACTGCTCGCAAGTCCGCTGGAGGCAGGGCGCCTCATCACCATTTAGACTCCTCGCGAGCCCCATCCTGAGCCTACTGAGGCGGAAAGGCTGAGGGCAGAGCTGGCCCGGGTGACTGCTGAGAGGAATGCGGCTCAGCACCGTTTGGAGCATGTAACACAGGAAAGGGACCAAGAGACCCTTGAGGTTCAGAGGTTGACAGTTGCTCACCGCAACTGTGAACGCATGTTGATTCACGTGATGAACCAACGGAATGAAGCCTGGCACGAAGAGAATGTGTTGAGAGCGTGATAGATGGAGCTAGAGCAGCAGTTGGCAGTTGCCGAGGAGTACAATGACAATATCCATGAGGAGGTTCACCTGTTACACAATCAACTTCACCCTCACCTGCCACCTGATGATGAGGTTGAGATGGGTTTTGGTGTCATCATGGCTGAAGGTGATGATGACATGGAGGTCAATGGACCTGAGGACGTTCCACCTGATGAGGAGGAAGATGAGGAGTTAGAGCCTGCTAGTGATGAAGATGGAGGAGAGATCTTCGACACTGACTCCGAGGATGATGCATAGTTTAGCTTACTACTTAGCTAATACGCTAGAGCTAGCCGCAGTTGTTCATGCCCTGAAGATTTGGAGACATTACTTGCTGGGTAATGTGTGCAACATCTATACTGACCATAAAAGCCTCAAGTACATCTTTACTCAACCCGAGTTGAACATGCGTCAATGACGATGGTTAGAATTAATCAAAGACTACAACCTTCAAGTTCACTACCATCCTGGTAAGGCAAATGTGGTTGCTGATGCCTTAAGCAGAAAGGCCCATTGCAATTCCTTAATTAGTGAAGACTTTCATCTGGCACACCTCCTTCATCCTGTAGTACTCCACAATATCACTATGGATTGCTCTCTTAGAAGTCGAATTATCGAACTCCAGAAGACTGATGTGGGTGTGTTTCACATCAAGCAGAAGATGAAAGAGAAAGAAACCAAGCACTTTAAGGTCAATGACAAGGGAATTCTCTGGTTTAATGATAGGCTTGTGGTACCCAAAGACAAAGAACTTAGAAATCAAATTATGGCTGAAGCCCATTCTTCTAAATTGTCCATCCATCCTGGTAGCAGTAAAATGTATCAAGATCTCAAGCTGTATTATTGGTGGACCAAGATGAAGAAAGAAATCGCAGCTTACGTGGCAAGGTGTGATAACTGCTGCAGAGTCAAGGCTATTCACATAAGGCCCAGATTATTGCAGCCACTCTCTATTCCTGGCTGGAAGTGGGAGGAAATTAGCATGGATTTTATTGTTGGATTACCCACTACCAAAAAGGGTTGTGATTCCATTTGGGTTATCGTAGATCGTCTAACTAAATCCGCTCACTTTATTCCGGTCAAGTCTACCTATCATCCTCACAATTATGCTGAGATTTATTTTCAACAAGTGGTACGTCTCCATGGTGTACCCAAATCCATTGTTTCTGATCGAGCAATTCACGGCTCACTTTTGGGAGTGCTTACATCAGAATCTTGGCACTCATTTAATCTGCAGTTCTGCCTACCATCCGCAAACATCAGGACAGACTGAGCATGTTAATCAAATTCTTGAAGACATGCTTAGAGCTTGTCTTATCTCTTGCAAAGGCTCTTGGGAGGACTGGTTACCTCTCGCTGAATTCTCTTATAACAACAGTTATCAAGAGAGTATCAAAATGGCTCCTTTTGAAGCTCTTTATGGCCGCAAGTGTAGAACTCCTTTGAACTGGGTGGAACCCAGGGAAAGAAGATTCCATGGTATTGATTTTGTAAAAGAAGCCGAAGAGCAAGTCCGAACTATACAGAAGAATATGACTGCCGCTCAGGCTAGACAAAAGAGCTATGCTGACAAGAGAAGAAAACCTATTGAGTTTGAAGTAGGTGATCATGTTTATCTGAAGGTATCCCCTATGAAAGGAGTAAAGCATTTTGGAATTAAAAGGAAGCTTGAGCCTCGATATGTTGGACCTTACCGCATTATCGAGAAAAGTGGAAGAGTAGCCTATAAACTCGATCTACCCTGTGAGATGGGAGCTATATTCCCGGTATTCCATGTGTCCCAGCTAAAGAAGTGTCTCCGTATTCCCGAGGAAAGAATAGCAACAAGAAAAGTCAACTTGAAATCTAATCTTTCTTATGAGGAGAAGCCCATGCAAGTTCTGGATACTCAAGAAAGAGTGACTCGTACATGAGTGGTTAAGTTATACAAGGTAGTTTGGAGTAATCATAGTGAACGGGATGCGACATGGGAGCGGGAAGATTATTTAAAAGAAAATCATCCAACTTTCTATACTAAATGGTATGTGTTGACACCGTTTTTTGCACGTGTCAAAATAATCGGAGTGGACTAATCGGCAAGGGGAAAGTTATTGAATACTTTGATAGCCGATGAAAGCCAGCTTGTAAAGATGGTTGCCGATAGCTGGTGATGGTCGATGGAAAGGTTGATTTGGACTCGGGCGTTGCCGATGAGGTTGGAGGTGTTGTTGTCGATGCCGATGAAGGGAGGCTTGGAGACTACTGCCGATGAAACATGGAGTATGCCGATGAAGGGAGGCTTGAAGACTACTGCCGATGAAATAGGGAGTATGCCGATGGGAAGGAGGACGGTGAGATTTCCATCGTAATTGAGGCGGACAGGGAAATAGATAGGAGTTGGTTTCCTTTTCTATATTAGTTAGAGTATGATTCATGTAAGAGTCACGTGTTTCCTTAGATATGGGATTGGTGTCCTAGTTGTGTTTGGTTGTGTCTCTTTAGATCAGGGTATAAATATGGAGTAAGGGGCAATGTAATAGATATATCAATCAATATCAAAACCAATTTTTACTCCTGTTTGCATCTACTTACTTTTCGACGACTTCGTCAATTTGCATATTTTTCCTTTTTTACGAGTTCTCATTGATTCGGCGAGCTGCATCGTTTCAGTACGATCTTCGGCGATTCTCGAGTTCCGCGTGAACACCTCTTGGCCGTGACTTCCGGGCGTATCGCTGTTGTCAGGACCAAAGTGTTCGTATCTTCATCCTTGTCGATTAGCAGGTCAAATCGACTGGCACGCTTTGGATATCGATTCGGGTATTAGCCCTTTGTGTTTGCAGATCCACTTTTGCATCAACACATCTTTTAGCACGCCCGGTGGGACCAATCAATCAATATGTTCAATCCCGAGATCGATTCAGGGAACATTATCGCAGTATCAGAAGAAGATCTCAAGGAAGAACAGAGGCAGGCTATGGAAAAGGCTGTAGAAGAATACAAGCAGCTTTGTCTGAGATCGTTTAGCTTGAACAAGAGTGGACAAGTCATCCAGAAGCAAGATTTGCCGTTGCCTCGGCAGGTTACCTTTGACTCCAATCCTGGTAAACTTCAAGAGATGGTTAATTCTGCAGTAAATCATGCTTTGATTAATCATTCCAATGTGCTGTCCAATACTGTTCATAATGCTGTGGTTCGAACTCTCAAAGAAGGACAAGCGGCACCACATTACGTTGGGCCTGCCTATCATCAACCAGAGCCGACATCTGTCAAAACTCCATCGGCTCCTTCGGCCGTTGTGGGTACAGAAGTTACTTCCCCTCCAGTATTGGCAGGCTCACCTAATATTCAATCTACACCGATACAATCAGATCAGGTACTACCAGGAGGGCGAGTTCAGCTTAATACAGATCTATCGGCATCAGCTATGTCAGGCCCTGTGTCTCAGAATAGCCAGATTCCTACTAATTGGTGGGGATATGGCATGCCTCCGGAGTCATCTGCTTTCAATCCTAGGTTACCTCAAGGGTTTGATGCAGTAGGAAGAGCGCCTATACCATCGGCCGTTTCGCCGATGGCTCAAGTGCCTCAATATGCCGCAACTACTTCTGTGCAACCAACTCCAGGAGGTTTCCAGATGCCTATGGTTCAAACATTCAATTCAAGTCCATCGGCGAGCTTACTGCCGATGCAGCAGAAAGCCCCTGCTATGAGTCAAACTGGGGTTCAGTTCATGCCTCAAACCGGTTTTAATTATCCAACAATATCAGCAAATTACCAGCCATCGGTAAGTTTTGTACCGATGAGTTCTAATAATGATTGGTCAGGACAGTTACCTGTTCAACATACAGTTCAGCGAAATCAGCAGGTTGCAGGGATTCAACAAGGTCATATGCAAGCTGGTTTCCAGAATCAAGCATCGACAGCCCAGCCGATGAATCCTTTCCAACAGGCTAATGGACCACAAGTAACGGCAAATATGCCGATTGCTGGAGATCGTGGGCCACAAAGATATGTGGAGGGATGTTAGCAGGCACCTGTAGAGATTCAACCGGTTCGTCAGCAGGAGGCTGATGCTTTTTGGGCCGATAAGATAGCAGAAATTATGAAGGATCAGTTTGGGATAAAGCCCAAGGTCAATACTTATTCTTATCGGACTCCATACCCTCCTGCATACGATTTAATTCCTCTCCCAAATCGGTACAAGGTACCGGATTTCACTAAATTCTCTGGGCAAGATGATACATCAACAATGGAACATGTCAATCGCTTCATTATTCAATGTGGAGAAGCAGCTAACAGAGATGAATTAAGAGTTCGATTATTTTCATCATCTTTGTCTGGATCAGCATTTACATGGTTCATTTCATTACCACCAAATTCTATTATTACTTGGGTTGATCTAGAAAAACAATTCCATAAGTATTTCTTTGCTGGAATCCATGAAAAGAAGCTTACCGATTTAGTAAAATTGAGACAGCGTAATGATGAATCGGTAGAGAGCTTTGTGCAAAGGCTACGAGATGTAAAAAATAAGTGCTACAGCCTGGTGCTGGATGATCGGCAGCTTGCCGATCTGGCTTTCCAAGGGTTATTGCCACATCTTAAAGACAGATATGCTTCTCAGGAGTTTGAAAGCCTCAGTCATCTTGTGCAAAGGATCTCTGATCAAGATACTAGGGTTTTTGAACCTAAAAAGAATTGGAGTAAAAAGGTATCATTTGTTGAAGAAGTAGGAGATTCTGACTCTGATGAAGAACCAGTTATCGGCTTAGCTGAGTGGGTTAAGAATAAAAAGCCGATATCATGTCCCTTTGGTCAAAAAGAGCCAGAAAAGTTTACCTTTGATATCACCAAGGCCGATAAAATATTTGATCTTTTGCTTCAAGAGGGCCAAATTAAGCTGTCACCTAATCATGTGATCCCATCGGCAGAAGAGTTGAAGAAGATCTTGTACTGCAAATGGCACAATGCAACTTCACACAGTACAAATGAGTGCAAGGTATTCAGGCAACAGTTACAATCGGCTATTGAATCTGGGAGAATTAAGTTTGGTACTTCAAAGGCCCAGAAGCCGATGAAAATTGATCAACACCCTTTTCCAGCAAATATGTTGGATGCCAAAGGAAAGACCAAGGTATTGACGTCAGAGGCTGCTGAGAAAAACGCGTCAGTAGACCCCCAACATCGGATAACTACCGATGATGCAAAAAGTAAGGGTTTGCTAGGAGAAAGCAGTAGTTCCAAAAATCCTCCTCGACCTGGCATTGTGATTACTCATTGAAGGCAGCAGGAGGGTTGGCGTCAACGTAATGACCGATATCGACAACAGCAAGAAGTGAGACGTCAGGAAGAATGGAATCGACATAAAGATCATTGGAGATGTCCGTTTTTCATCCATTGCTGGGAAGAAGGTATTAAATTGCCAACTGTTGAAAATTGCCCTGAGTGTAATGGTTATTACGGGGTCAATCGCTCAGAAAGGAGGTTTCAACTTGGTAATCAGGGTTTGTCTATCAATGAGCCGATCAGAGGTAGAGCATCAGTGCATGATCGGCTGGGGGGCAGACTTAGTGTACATGAGAGGCTTGGTAAACGCGCTGGATATTTTCCAAGGAATCAAGAGGAGCTTGAGGAGATGGCAAACGCAAGAGTTCCCGATGAGGAAATATTCTACAGGGACCCTAATATACGTCGTGTAGAAACAACTAGGACTTGTTATCAGCCGGTTTGGAAAACCAAGTTTCCTCGATGGTGCCCAGAGGGTCTGACAAAGACACAGAGAAGGAGGATGCAACATGAGCGCCAGGAGGATTTATACCAAGAGGAAAATTCCTCCAATGAAAGGCCTGGTCATCAGCAATGGCGGGTAAAACACAAAAATAAGGGTCCATCGGCAGATGTTAATATGGTATTCCTGTTGCCGATGGAGTTTTTGGCACTGTCTGATAATGAGGAAGAAGTTGTTCTCTCTGATCAAGTAGCTCAGTTAACACTAGATCCAATGATGGCTATTTTTGAGAAACCTACCGATGACGAGAGACAGCATCTTAAGGCTTTATTTGTGAAGGGCAGAGTTGATGGGCAGCCTGTGTCTAAGGTACTTATTGATGGAGGGGCTGCGATTAATATTATGCCTTACGTGATGTATCGGAAACTTGGTAAGGGAGATCAAGACTTGACCAAAACCGATATGATGTTGAAAGATTTTGAAGGCAATGTGTCACCGGCTAAAGGGGCAGTGTGCGTTGAATTGACCATCGGCAGCAAAACCTTGCCAACGACGTTCTTTGTTATCAACGGCAGGGGTGCATATAATCTGCTTCTAGGGAGGGATTGGATTCATGCTAATTGTTGTGTTCCTTCTACAATGCATCAATGCCTCGTACAGCGGATTGGGGATAAGATTGAGGTCGTCCCTGGTGATTCTTCTTATATCATTGCATCGGCAGAATCAGATACTTATGAGCGAACTAAATGCATATCAGGAGAAGCTTGGGAAAAGGAGTTCCTTAGAGTTGCTGATTATGAAATTCCACCGATCCAAGCAGTCGGTTCTGAAGAGGAGTTTTAATGGATAGGTTTGCCGATGATGGAAAATTAGGTCAAGGGTTCACATCGGCAGATGATTTAGTAGAAGTAGATATTGGTGATGGTGATAGGTCAAGACCTACTTTTATTAGTGCTAAGTTAGATTCCAAGTGTAAGCAGCGAATAACAGATTTGTTAAAAGAATATAAAGATTGTTTTGCTTGGGATTATACTGAGATGCCTGGATTAGACCGATCGATAGTTGAACATCGGTTACCTATCAAATCTGGATTTCGGCCACATCAGCAGCCAGCACGCCGATGCAACCCTAATGTACTTCCTGACATTAAGGCCGAAATAACTAAATTAATTGAAGCAAAGTTTATTCGGCAATGTCGATACGCAGAGTGGATCTCTAATGTGGTTCCTGTTTATAAGAAAAATGGAAAACTTCGTGTCTGTATTGATTTCAGGAATCTCAACAAAGCCACACCGATGGATGGTTATCCAATGCCGATTGCTGATTTGTTGATTGATGCTGCGGCTGGACATCAAATTATCAGCTTCATGGATGGTAATGCAGGTTACAATCAAATATTCATGGCTGAGGAAGATATTCCCAAGACTGCTTTCAGATGTCCAGGTCATGTGGGGTTGTTCGAGTGGATAGTCATGACGTTTGGCTTGAAAAATGCCGGTGCTACTTATCAAAGAGCTATGAACTTTATTTTTCATGAATACATCGGCACATTAGTGGAGATCTACATTGATGATGTAGTGATTAAGTCTGGAGATATCACAGCACATTTAGCCGATCTGCGAAAGATACTGGAGTGCACAAGGAAGCATGGATTGAAGATGAATCCTAATAAATGTGCATTTGGTGTATCGGCAGGACAATTCTTGGGTTTTATGGTGCATCAGCGGGGCATTGAAATCAGTAGGAAGTCTATTGATGCAATTAACAAGGTGATTGCTCCTGCCAATAAGACTGAATTGCAATCTTTGATCGGTAAGATTAATTTCATTAGAAGATTCATATCTAATCTGTCGGGTAAGATTAAGGCTTTCAGCCCACTACTTAAATTGAAAGCTGATCAGGAATTTGTATGGGGAGTTGAACAGCAATTGGCCCTTGATGAAATTAAGAAATATTTATCAAATCCTCCAGTGCTAGTTCCACCTCAACATGGGAAGCCTTTCAGGTTATATTTGTCAACTGATGATACAGTTATCGGTTCAGCTCTTATTCAAGAATTTGAAGGGAAAGAACGTGTTATTTATTATTTGAGCAGAAGATTAATGGATGCTGAGACGAGGTATTCGGCCATCGAAAAATTGTGTCTGTGTTTATACTTTTCTTGTGTCAAATTAAGGCATTATTTGTTATCTGCCGAATGTACGGTCATATGCAAAGACGATGTGGTCAAATATATGTTGTCGATGCCGATATTAAGTGGTAGAATCGGCAAATGGATTTTAGCATTATCAGAATTTGAACTACGTTACGAATCAACTAAGGCAGTTAAAGGGCAAGTGATGGCTGATTTTGTCACTCAGCATTGTAATACAGTGGACTCTCTGGGGATTGCTCCCTGGACACTTTTCTTCGATGGGTCCACATGTGGTGAAGGAGCAGGTATCGGCATTGTGTTAATTTCACCTCAAGGAAGGAAGTATGAGTTTTCATTGCCGATTGTTGCTACAGCGACAAACAATCAAGCTGAATACCAAGCCTTGATAAAAGGGTTAGAATTGCTGAAGGAGATACGTGCCGATGTTGTTGAAATTTTTGGTGATTCTATGCTAGTTATAAATCAATTGGCTGGAATTTATGAATGCCGGAGTGAAGCTTTGATTTCGTATTATGAGAGATGTTTGCAATTGTTGAAAGGATTTAGAGGTTTTCGTCTTGAACATATCTCTCGATTGCATAATGAGGAAGCTAATCGACTAGCTCAGCATGCTTCAGGGTATCAGCCTATTCAGGAAGTGCTAACATCGGCAGTTGATACCGATGACTGGAGGAAAGAGATTGTCGATTATTTAAAGGATCCATATAGAAAGGTTGAGAGACGTATAAGGTTCCAAGCTACCAAATATGTGCTCCTCGATGATGAATTATATTATCGAACTATAGATGGAGTTTTACTTAGATGTGTTAGCAATGATGAATCGAAAAGCTTGATGGGTGAAATTCATGAAGGAGTATGTGGGGCACATCAATCGGCTTTCAAGATGAAATGGATGATCAGAAGGAATGGGTACTATTGGCCGACTATTCTTGAAGATTGTTTTAAATATTTTAAAGGATGCCAGGGGTGTCAAAAGTTTGGTATATTCAAAGAGCGCCTGCATCGGCTATGAATCCTATAATCAAACCATGGCCGTTCCGGGGATGGGCTATTGATCTCATTGGTCAGATTTATCCGCCATCGAGTAAAGGACATAAATTTATTCTGGTTGCTACCGATTATTTCACAAAGTGGGTTGAGGCAATTCCTTTAAAAAAGGTGACATCGGTCAATATGATTGATTTTGTGAAAGAGCATATTGTTTACCGATTTGGTATTCCTCAGACTATCACTACCGATCAGGGCACTATGTTTACATCAGGAGAATTTGATGAGTTTGCTGTAGGTATGGGAATTAAAATTTTAAATTCTTCTCCATATTATGCTCAAGCTAATGGTCAAGCTGAGGCTTCTAACAAAGGGATCATCAAACTCATTAAGCGCAAAATTGAAGAAAATCCTAGGAGGTGGCATACGGTATTAAATGAAGCCTTGTGGTCATATCGGATGTCATGTCATGGTGCAACCAAAGTAACGCCTTATCAGTTAGTATATGGACACGATGCAGTATTGCCTTGGGAAATTAAGGTTGGCTCTAGACGAATACGTTCTCAAAATCAGCTGACAGCCGATGATTATAATACTCTTATGAAGGATGAGTTGGAAGATGTGGCGGGTCATCGGTTAAGGGCTTTAGTTAGTATCGAAGAAAATAAGAAAAGAGTAGCTAGATGGTATGACAAGAAGGTGAAAGTAAAAGAGTTTGCCGATGGAGATCTGGTCTGGAAATTGATTTTACCGATTGGGACTAAAAGTTCAAAGTTTGGAAAGTGGTCTCCTAATTGGGAAGGTCCATATCGGATAAATCAGTCTGTTCCTGGTAATGCATATATTTTAGAAACCCTCGAAGGGGTTGTGTTTCCCAGAGCGTTAAATGGAAAATATTTAAAGAAATATTACCCTAGTATCTGGATAGATGCATAAAAGTATAAGTGCCGATAACAGTACTATCGGCTAGAATTGTGCAAGGATGTCAATGTCTCATAAAGTGCTGATACAATAAATAAGATTACACGTTCAACAAGGATTGGATAGCTAATATCGCACGCAGGCGAATCTGGTCGGCTTCCTCCATTTCTTTGATATCGTCATCGGCAGCACCCTCCACAGGCTTGAGTTTTTTCTTCATGGCCAAGGCTTTGCGAGCCTGGATGTCTCTTTCTTGCTGAAGGGCCTTGATGGTATCGGGTAGCTGGCTTTCTTCTTGTTGGGCATGAGTTAAGGCTGCCTCGACTTCTTTCAATTCAGCCAATAGAGCCATCTTCCTTGCTGATAAATCTAAGATTTTCTGCTTAAGTTCAGCGCCCGAAGTCTGCAAGTTGCCGATGCCCTTGTGCTTCTCATCGGCAATCTGTTTCAGTTGTAGCATTTCTTCTTTGAGTTGAGCCTGAGCTGCTCTATCGGCAATGCGCTGAGCGGCCCGTTGATATTGCAGTTGGCGGCTTTCTAAGTGAGCTGCTGGGAAAAGTACTTCCTCAACATCGGCAGGGACCTGGCCACGAATTGTTTTGAAAATTGCCTTTGCGGGGTCCGAGTCATCTACCAGTTGGGCGGTACCTTGTTGTAGCAAGTTCAGGAGGGTTTCCAACTTGGATTTAGTCTCTGCCGATATTGTTCCCAGTGCAAGGGAAGAACTTGTCTCCTCTCCATCATCGTCAGAAATGTCAATGGCAAAGGAAAATAGGCTGTTCGGGGAATCTTGTTCCTGAGAGAGAGAAAAGGAGATCAGTTAGGGGTAAGTATGAGTATTGTAAATCAGCTAGGTTGATCGGTTTACCTGTTTCAAGGCAATTTCCTGTGCTTGACTGGAGGAAGCAACCTGGAGTATGTCATGTGGGGGATCGGCTGAGCTTGCCGATGGGATATCCTCTGTGACTTCATCGGTGGTGGGCTCTTGAGGTATGATGACCAATGACATTGGGGCAGGTGTAGGGATCGGTATAGACCTTTGTCGTTTTGGCTGTGCTTCAGTATCTGTTAAAGCTTTGCGCTTTGCTTGGGCATCGGCAACGATTGGCTGGGGGGCATCGACACTTGTTGGTTGTGAAGCTTGGACATCTGGTACGTTTGCCGATGTACCCAATTGTTGCTGCAAAACAAGTGTAAGATATGATATTTAACAGATAAAATGTAAAGTCAAGAAGCTACCTCTGAAGGTTCATCGAAAGAAGTGGTGCTTGATATCGGCGGAATTGCCGATGACGATCTAGTAGCAGCTCTTACCCCCTGATGATTAAGGTTAATACGGTTTGTGATCGGCATAAGTAAAAATAAACAAGATTGTTACCTTAAATGCTTTGACCAAGGTTGTAGCAGCAGCCGATGGAGTAGCCCTGGATGTAGCCAATTTGGACTTGGAAGTGATGGTCTTGGTACGAGTCTTCTGGTGGGTCAAAGCGGCTAAGGTGGGAGCGTTGTAGCCGATCGGCGATGTTGGGGAAACAGGTCGGAGATTGAAGGGTTTCCCACTTTTGCTCACCGATGGTGCTGGGTTGTTAACCTGTTACAAGAGAGTCAGTTACTGATATATGAAGGGAAAAGCAGAAGGGAGTTAAAAGAAACTTACCGCGTCGTCAGGGATGGCATATTCAGGGTCGATCATGTGCCGATATGTGTGAGCAGAAGTTGCGAACAGTTGTTCTTTCCACTCTCGCCACCATTGCTTATATGACTCGGTGATGAAAGATATTGGTGTCCAGGTGGATATATCAACATCTGTAGTATCGGCATCGGGAGAGAGTTGTACTACCTTGTTCCAATCTGTTCCGCAGGTGATTGTTTCCCTGGGTTTGATCACATCGGCAAAGCAGAGCTTGATTGGCAGTTGCCCAAAAGCCAATTGGCGGGATACTGCCGATGGGTTGTAAAATTCATACGTAATGTTGGTGTTTTTCCCGCTGCCGAATGTGTTTACTGGAATTGCCCTGGGAGTGATGATAGCCATCATGAGCTCATTATCTTGATTCAGAGTGTCATCGGCAAAGTTGAAAAGAAGGGGGAATCTGTTTTCTTCGTCAATATAAGGCACCCAGGCCCTATGATCACGAGAAAGACCATTGTAGAAGCTTTGAAAGAATCTGCCGATTTGGTCTTCGTTGGCTTCTGTTCCAGGAAGGACAATTATGGCTTCACCAAAATTGAGGGGTGAGCGTGTTGCCGATTCATCATCCCCAAGCACATAGTCTTCAGCAATTTCTCGTGGGAATTGTTTGAGCGAAAAAGTCCCATTGCAAACGTTTGTGCATATGGGCATTCAGCCACATGTTGATGAACCACCACGGGCCTCCCAGGTTGCCGATGGGTTCGCCAAGTAAAAGTTTCTGAGACACTTGATGAAGAAGATGATAAGTGGAGCTCAGAAGGTATCGGCCAAGAGGAAACCTTACGCCATTAGCCAAAAGTTCAGCTGCAGGGAGGAAGGCGTTGGTTGGTCCTACTGATCGACCACAGAAGATAAATTTTTCTAACCACATATTTAGGAATGTGGCATGTTCCCTCTGGTTAAGGGTCCCGGTCTTCTGGTATTCTTGAATATATCCTGTCCAACCGCCGATGTTGCGGGTATTCACCCTATATTCAGACTTTCTACCATAAATGGAGCCTTCATCGGCAGTTGAGATGTCCAAGCCAGTAAGCATGTGGATATCGGCAAGGGTAGGGGTAGCTGGGCCATGTCCAAACATAAAAGTGTTGGTCGTGTCTGACCAGAAATAAGCAGCTGCAATTATCATTGATTCATTTTTCTGCATATCGGCAATAGAGAGCCTAATGCATTGGTCTAACCTTCGTTCTGCCCAGTATACTTGCATCGATCTATTAACCCTCAAGTACCAATCTTTCCACCCTTTGGTGGTTTTGGGCCAAGATCGGAATGTGTCTTTCCACAAATTCAGAGAGAAATTTTGGGCTCTAAAGGGGATTCTGTTAACCTCTGCATTGATCAGATCGGTTGGATCTGGGTTGCCCATTGGTCCAAGGCATTGGACGTGCGGCTGATCGGTTGGGATAACTAATTTGTTGCGCAGTTCCTAAGGTTATAGAATCCGGAGAACAGAAGAAATGAAAAATCACCAACTGAATGAATTTGCGAAAAGATCAAAGTAAAGGGTAATGGAAGTGGAGCGAACCGCGGGGACGTCGAAGTTGATGGCCATTGTCTTGAGGAAGGTGGAGGTACGAGCCGGAAACTTGAAGTTAGCGCCGGAGAAGGGCTCTTGTTGGTTGGGGTCGCGCGGTTGTTCGTCGGAGTCACCGCCAGAGAGAGAGAATGCCAAGGATTGGATGCTGAAGGTAGAAAATGAGGGTTCCGGAGAAATCTATTTATAAGCCGCCCGGAATAAGGGTATTTTGGACTTATCTCTATGTCGCGCGCATATAGGTCAAGGCGGTTCAGAGGGATATGGTAACTGTTCGCGCGATAATCAGGGGATTGTACAGATGAGTTGATGACAAGTAATCATGACTTGGAAGAGATATCGATACAGGATATTTTAATTCTGAAAATGGCAGCATTATCATGTTAAGATCTTGCCGATGGGTTATTGTTTCGGTATCTTAACCATAATCAAGGCAAGAGTGGTTGGCGATTGTGCGATATTTACTGAAGTGCGTGAATCAAGATTAGATTTGATTGGATTTGATAACAAATCAAGTTTTGGCTTGGAGAATGAGTTACGGTAATCGGGCGAAGGCAAGCGTTATCTGGAGTAAATTTCGGAGCATTAATGGTTTTATACTCCGAAATTGGGGGGCATGTGTTGACACCGTTTTTTGCACGTGTCAAAATAATCGGAGTGGACTAATCGGCAAGGGGAAAGTTATTGAATACTTTGATAGCCGATGAAAGCCAGCTTGTAAAGATGGTTGCCGATAGCTGGTGATGGTCGATGGAAAGGTTGATTTGGACTCGGGCGTTGCCGATGAGGTTGGAGGTGTTGTTGTCGATGCCGATGAAGGGAGGCTTGGAGACTACTGCCGATGAAACATGGAGTATGCCGATGAAGGGAGGCTTGAAGACTACTGCCGATGAAATAGGGAGTATGCCGATGGGAAGGAGGACGGTGAGATTTCCATCGTAATTGAGGCGGACAGGGAAATAGATAGGAGTTGGTTTCCTTTTCTATATTAGTTAGAGTATGATTCATGTAAGAGTCACGTGTTTCCTTAGATATGGGATTGGTGTCCTAGTTGTGTTTGGTTGTGTCTCTTTAGATCAGGGTATAAATATGGAGTAAGGGGCAATGTAATAGATATATCAATCAATATCAAAACCAATTTTTACTCCTGTTTGCATCTACTTACTTTTCGACGACTTCGTCAATTTGCATATTTTTCCTTTTTTACGAGTTCTCATTGATTCGGCGAGCTGCATCGTTTCAGTACGATCTTCGGCGATTCTCGAGTTCCGCGTGAACACCTCTTGGCTGTGACTTCCGGGCGTATCGCTGTTGTCAGGACCAAAGTGTTCGTATCTTCATCCTTGTCGATTAGCAGGTCAAATCGACTGGCACGCTTTGGATATCGATTCGGGTATTAGCCCTTTGTGTTTGCAGATCCACTTTTGCATCAACAGTATGCTTTCCAAATCTCAGGACGAGCTTTTTCTAAGGGGGGAAGGCTGTAACACCCTAGGTGTTTGGCTTCCACTAATTGCATTCATTTCATAAATATGTGCATCATCTATCTCATCATGCCTTTGTTACTGAAACATGCATATGCAACATTTTCCAATTGTGTATGTTTCATACTTGAGTGTTGTGAATAGTAATGGTGTAACATGTGAATGCAACCTGAGTTTCTTATACCATGAAACATGGCAACATGGTAGAAATGTGACACGTATAAAATAACCATGAGGTCATGAAACATGTGAAACATGGAATTGAAACATACGAATGAATTGCTTGTTTTAATTTCTTTCTCACATGTGATCTTTAGAAGTGGTATAACAATTTGGTAAAGTGGTTGATCATGGTCTATTACACCTTAACTATACTTAGGTTACTTGTTGGGACATTGTTCATGTAGATCAAAATGACCAAAATGCCCTCAAGTGGAGGTTTGACTTGAATTGACCCTTGGAGTGTCACTGTTTGACTGATTCAAAAGTCCAACTTAGAGACTTTGCATGGCTGTGCACTCTTTACAAAAGTTGTAGCTAATTTATCAAGGAACAAAAGTTATTTTATGGCCAACTCATGAAAATGTGTGGAACATGGTCAAACATGGCCCACAAGTCAGATTTCCATACAGAATTCACACTTAGAATTTTTCTAAGTCTTTTTGGCGATTTTCAGTTTCGAGTATCCCTGTTTGGAGGCTTGTATCTCCCAATCCTAACCAAATTAGTCCAAGCTCCAATTAACAAAGTTGTTGTACTCACTTGGATCTTTAATTTTGTTTACTACACCATGAACCAGATCGCCACCGTTTGGGAGTTATAGATCATCAAAAGTATGCTGTCAGTCGGTCGTTGGATCACTGAATCGATGTATCAGGCGAGCTACAGTGATCTCCGTTTCAGAAAACACCCGACGCATGGGGGACGCGCGTCGCCGGTCGCCTGACCACATAGGCCACGCGCCGTGGCTGGCCTGACGCCGCTGCCGGTGTCCTCCACTTGAAGCCGCGCGCCTGCCTGACCTGCTCGCCCTCCCATTTTCATTTCTCCGCTCGCCACAGCAAGCGCAGCCGCAAGCAGCCGCTCCACCATTGCCGCTCCTGCTTCGCCGTCGTCGAGCTCGAGCACCGCTAGGAAAATGCGCGCAACGTCTTCACCGTAGCTCCGCGGTGTTCCTCGCGACCTTCTCCACCACTTAGACGGGCCATTGGCGCTTGGGTAAGGTCGTTGTGACCATTCTAACACCGCTGCGCCATGGCTGCACCAGTGACCTCACCGTGGCCAGCACGGCACCGTTCCCCTCCTCCTTTCTTAGCTCGCATTTAGTCTTCTCCATCACGTGTAGATGCTTGAGTGTAAAGGCTACCACCAATGCCGGTCCAGCCGTGCCGGGACACGGCCGAGCGCCGCCGTGCGCCATGGCCGAGTCGCCGAGCTCCATGGCTGGAGCACTTAAGGACCGCTAGAGCTTCGGATTTGCAGGTCAATCGACGCGTGGGAACTTGGGGAGCACGCCGGTGCTGTCCAATTCGCCGGAGGAGTCGCCGTCGGCGAGTTCCACCGTCGCCGAGTCCGCCTCCCCTGTTTCTCTCCCTGACGCGCGGGTCCCGGCTGTCAGCCGCCGAGGCTCAGGCAAGAGCCTGGCTGGGCTGCGCCGCGTCTTGGCCCGCACTAGTGCGTGTTCGCGGGCCGCCGGATCTGTCGGGCCGGCCTAGCAGTAGAGTTAGGTTTTCCTTTTTGTCTTGTTAATTGTTTTTCACAAGATTTATGTATAGATTCAAAAATGTATAACTCAAGTTTGGTAGATCCAAATGTTATGGTTCCAATTTTGTTGAGTTCCTGGTAAGGTCTAGTATTTAATAAAAATATTATATGAGCACAAGTTTTAGAAATTTTGGATGAATAAAATAGGACTTTGAAATGTATTTTTAGATGCATGCAAACTTGTTTGAATTTTATCTTGAGTTTCTTTGGTCCAAAAATGATGAAATTTTGTGGGTAATCTATTATTGCTTAGTAGAATCTCTGGTTAAAATTTCAGAGCTAGTGCATGCATAGTTTTTGAGTTATAGAATTTCCTATTATCAATGGATGGATCTTGTGTGAATTTTTATAATTTTTCTATAGATCCAGTATAGGTAAAATTTGGTGAGCAAGGTTCTTATGATAGAATGATGCTAGGAAAAATGTGAAATCTGTTGCTTGACACTTTTCATTAGGGTTTCCTAATTATGCTAAAAATAGGCATGCCACCTGTTATTTTGGGTACAGCAAGTTTTGCTTGCCCAATGGCTTTCAAATTTTTATGGTAGTCTATGTGAAGCATGAGATAGCTACTGTAATTTTTGTAGATTTTTATGAATAGTTTTACTATATATTGCTTTAATCACCTAATTAACTAAATAAATGTGAAAAGGATAGTAAATAATTTATTTAGAAGTTGGCACTATACTTTCTAGTGTTTTTCTAGTATGCAAAACATGTTGGTTAACTTGGCTTGGTCAAATTATGTTTTTGCATCATCATTAAATAATTAATTTAGTAACCCTGTCATTCCTGGACAGATTCTAGGTTTACTGGAAGTCGATTTGATTAACGTGAGAATCATGCTTTGATGTTTACAAACGATTTGTAGAGAATTTCATAAGCTTTCCAGAATGTCCTCATACAAGTCATTTGGATTTGTATAACTCTTGTTGTGATTGAATTAAGGGACTACTTGTGTGCATATGAAACTTTAAATGTTGATTTATGTATGCCTTTACTATTTCTAAGTTTGTGGTAATGTTCCTAGGTGTTAGGCCTTTAACTGAAGATGAGCATCTTTATCTTAGGTTATGCAAGTTAGGTAAGTTGATCTTGTTCTTCAAGTTAAATTAGATACCTGTTTTAAAGTGATTTGAATAGGGCTAGTCTTACTCGGTAAACGAGTGTCCAATGATGTTTTCGGTAAACACTTACTGTGATTCATTCATCATTGAACATCATGTCATTCCTTATGCATCCATGATATTTATCTTGTGCATCGGCATGCAATAGGTGTACCGGAAGGAGTGACCCTGCTAGAATTCGAGGAACCGAGCGAGCAGCAGCAGCCGACACCGGAGATTTAGGAGGAGCAGCCTTCAGGAGAAGTGCCAGACAAGGTCACTGTTGAGTGCCCGGATCACCGTCCTTGCAACTTTGTGAAAGGCAAGCCCCGGAGCATATTAAGCCTCCTAATTTCCGAAATGCAGTTACAGTATTATTATTACATATATATTGTTGCATTAAGTTTAGGTGTTGGATGCAAACACTTGCTGCATTGGTTATCCAATCCTTGTCCAGATATTGTTACCCTGAATCCTATGTAGCTCAAGCTCGTGTAGTGCTTAGCCCTGCTTTAACACGGTAGAAGTCAGGTGATTTCCTGTCACCTGCGAGATATAGGAAGATACATATGGCACGGTTGGCTATATTTGCTATCATGGAAAAGAACCAGTCTTAAATTGAAATGAAGACCGGACGAAGGCTTGCCGGTTTGCAGTGACTCCGTCTGTGTCGATTAAGGACTGAATCTTGGAGCCTTTCCTGTTCATGTTGAACGCATGCCTCTCTCTTAGTTGGCCGGGTCTGGAGACCGACCACGAAGCCGAGTAGCTCACCTCAGGCCGGGAGTCGATAAGTATAAAGTGCGCCTCGGAAGGGAGCCGTAGGCGTGAGTCCAAGGGCAGGTGATTTAAAAGTCCTGATCGTCCTGGCAGAAGGGTAATCCCTGAGAGTGCTGGCGCTGATCGAACCCGCGAATTTGGTTCCTGAGTTGTTCCAAAGGTGACCCACGGCTATCCTTGCTAAGTATGCCAGGGTGAGAGTTAGGAATACCCCCTCAGTTGAGTTGTAATTCGATTCAAGTCGCCGTCTCTCCTGGTTAGTGAGAACTTGACGGGCTTATCTCCAAAGTAGATACACTTAATAACATAATGGTTCAGAAATGATGATATGATGATGACAGCCTTTTTATACCTGCTATGGTTAATATTGTTTGCTCCTAATAAGTGAGTGCTCTAGTACAGGTGCTAATCTAGTGGACAGGTAAATGATGATAAGCTTGATGCTAAGTTTAAATTCGTTACTATAATCATAAGCTCTTTTATGCAACTGTGTCAAGCTAGCCCACCTGAAAAGCCTTGCATGACCCTTGATGTCTTTTATTTCTGGTTTTGATGGGTAAGTCTAGCTGAGTACCTTCTCGTACTCAGGGTTTATCTCCCACCTATTGCAGATGACCAGTTCTACTTTGGTTGCTGCAAGTACTGCCTTCTCTCTGCTGGGGATGAAGACTAGACAGTTGGGCGCGGTCTCTACTAGTTCTCGCACCTGATAATGCTTTTGTGGGACATGACCCAGACTTGGCAATGTATTTGAAAACCATGATGTTTTGTACTAAACTATGTTGCTTCCGCACACTCAAACTTGGTTTGTAATATTCTATTTAAACTCTGATGGATGTAATCCGAATGCTTATTATGAAATGTTGTAACGGATGATGTGTTGTGTTGAATCACTACGATCTTGGTTTGTATGTCGAGAGTTGGTTGAAATCCTTCGTGATTTCCGGACTACTGGGATTATGGGAGCTTAAGTATAGGAATTTGATCGCTTCGGTGATTGTTTTTGTACTTACGTTCTTATGATTTGGTCGGTTCTGTTACAATGACCTTCTTCTACCACATAACATTGATGTAATGCACACTGAAAAGAATGTCGCCTAGGCACTTTGGGCAACACTCATGGACACTGAAAAGTCTAAGGACAACCCAAAGGCTAGAGTAGACCTGGCAATGTTGTGCGATAGACCAAATCAAGAGATGCAACCTCCTAGTCGTGGCAAGACCTAGAGAAGGCCTAAGGCCGATTTAGTCTTGAAAAAGGACCAAAGGAGGGAAGTACTTGAATGGATCAAGAAGCTAATGTTCCCTGATGGGTATGCAGCGAATCTAAAGAGGGGAGTTAACTTAGGCACTCTGCGAGTCAACAGGATGAAGAGTCATGACTACCACATATGGATTGAGCGGCTTCTTCCGGCGATGGTTCGAGGCTATGTCCTAGAGCATGTCTAGCAAGTGCTGGCAGAGTTGAGCTACTTATTCCGCCAGCTTTGTGCCAAGGAGCTCTCTCGGACCGTCATCGATGACTTGGAAAAAGCGGCACCCGTGTTGCTCTGTAAGTTGGAGAAGATCTTTCCACCCGCCTGCTTCTTGTTGATGCAGCATTTGATTGTGCACCTCCCATATGAGGCACGGATGGGGGGGCTCGTGCAGAACCGTTGGTGCTATCCAATCAAGAGATGTCCGAAGACTCTTCGCAAAAAATGTAGAAATAAAGCCAGAATTGAGGTTTCCATTGCAGAGGCATACATTCTAGAGGAGGTGTCAAACTTCACAGAGAAATACTACACTGAGAAACTTCCTAACGTTTATAATCCACCCCCTCGTTACAATGTTGGTGAAAATGAATCGAACCTCAGCCTTTTCCAAGGGCAACTCGAAAGTGCAAGTGCATCGACCACCAAGCAATTGAAAAATGAAGAGTGACGCAGTATCATGCTATATGTGTTGACCAACCTTGTCGAGGTGCAACCGTTCATTGGGTAAGTTCTGAACGAACTTGTTTCATTTCGCCGTATGTCCTTGTTTCTTCGTCCAACCCCCTTGTTTCTCGTTGGTACAGGGAATTTCTTCGTCAATCCTGGCATGGAATAAGGCAACCTACCCCGCAAGAAAATGATACCCTTCTTTCACGGGGTGCGGGACCAGGGAGCCCCGATTTCATTTATTGGTTCAAACAGAAAGCCTAAACTGATGTGCCTATAAGTGATGAGTTGAGACAGGTTGCAAACAGCTGTGCCGTTAGGGTCAAGTCATTTACCAGTTATGACGTGAATGGATATCGTTTTCACACAGCAAGCTACGAGCAGAGTCGGCCCAATCGACAAACCACAAACAGCGGAGTTGTTATGCCCGGCACTGATGGACTCGACTATTATGGAAGAATTGAAGAAATCTACGAACTATCATTTTATGGTTCCAAACCTCTTACTCCTGTCATATTCAAATGCCACTGGTTTCATCCTGGTGTAACGAGACAGACCCCTAAGCTTGGGCTAGTCAAGATTCGACAGGATTCCGTCTATCTAGGAAAAGATGTCTACATTATGGCTCAATAGGCCGTCCAGGTTTATTATACGTCATACGCATGCAAAGATGCTGAGCATCTTAAGGGTTGGTCTATTGTGCACAAGGTATCGCCACACGGTAAACTACCTGTCCCAAACGATCAAGATTACAACTTCAACCCAAACACATATGATGGAGAGTTCTATCAAGAAGAGGGGCTACAAGAGAGGTTTGACATAGACTTAACCGAAGAGATAGGAATGGAAGTAGACAATGAAAGGGATGATGACGAGGACGCTGGAGACGAGGTGCGAAATCTGAAGGACATACAAATGCTTGAGCGGTTACATTTAGGCAATGACAATGAAGACAACATTCCTCCTTCAGATAGTGTTGATGAGTTGGACAATGTTGATAGTGATGACGAGACCTATGATCCAGCTAATCTCAATCATGAAGATTATTTCTAATACATGTAATACTATGTTTTTTGTAATTATGTTTTGTTCATTTTTGCATATATTTCTAATACATGTATTACTATGTTTTTTATAATTATGTTTTGTTCATTTTTGCACCTATTTCTAATTACGTCTTGTTTTTCTTTTTTATTGTAGGTGATTGAACAAAGATGGCAGGCGACCGTCATAGGTCCGTGAACTCGATTCACCAAAGACCACGTCGGCCGCAGGAGGGGGTGGAGGGGGCGGCAGAGGGATCGGACAGGAGGAGGAGGACCGCTAGCCACAGGAGGGGGCCGTCTCCTCCCACGCCACATGAGGAGGACCGCCAGCCGCAGGAGGAGGTGGCGCCCGTGGACGAGTTAGACGAGGAGCTGGTTCGACAGACGGAGGAGGAGGAGGAAGAGGAGGGGGGAGGCGGCAGGCACGGGTTCTGCTTCCTCCAACTCCTCTTCGAGTGTCTACTTGCGAGGTCCCGCGAGCCTCCCACATGTTCCGCTTCCTCACCAACACCCAGTGATTCGCCCCGAAGGACAAAAGTAAGTAACTGTATATGTTATCACCACTACTTCATATGATATGATGAAAAAAACTAATAATTTTTCTTAATCACTTGTGCAGGAACTGGGTGGTTGTGTCGGGTGGTAGCGCACGGCTAGTCAACGGCATCCTGGGTCTTCTGTGCAGGCAACACTTCCTCGGCATTGTCACGTACACATCGAAGACGGAGCCAGTCTACTCGTTTGACCACTACGTCGTCGCCTCCGATGCGGAGTACCCCCAACAAGGCGACGCGGGTGAAGGCAGAGTTTTGGGTAAGTCTCCCTCGCACAACATTGCTCAATACGTCGCATTCATTGGACTTTTCTTGAAATAATGAATGGATACATCGCTTTTGTATGCAGACTTATTACAGATGCGAGGAGGGATTTGAGGCCAGGGCGGAGCAGGCGACTACCAAAGCCTGTAAAAAACTCGTCACCGACATGCATCACGAGGTGCGCATCCAGGCCATCGTAACCTACTACGGGTCGAAGCTTGGAGAGAGGAAAACCAAGAAAGACGCAAGAGAGATGCAGCTGACCCGGGAGCAGTACCTTGAGGTAAATGAAGAACATCAAAATTGATTCGTTTTGAGATTAAGTTGGTTTAATTTGATCTTCTTATATGTCCAATACTTGATGACGTGTAGATGATTCCCTGGTGGTGCCAAGCGTATCCCGAGTGCTGGGCGATGATGGTGGAGAGGTGGTTCATGGAGGAGTACCTCAAGATGCACAGGGATGCCCAGGACCGTCGTTTGCTGATGCAAGGTCCGACACACCATCAAGGCAGCCGCAACCTCGCCGGATACAAACAAGCATGGGTACGCGAATTGATTTATCTATTGTCACGCTCAGTTCTGCCTTATTTCTAATCACCGTGTTGTCTTTCTCGCAGTCGGCGTCACATAGTGGCCAGGCTTGCTCGGACTTCCAGGCATGGTGTATGCCCACAAGGGCAAGGCGACGTCCGACGTCTCCTTCAACCTGGAGGACCCGCCCGAGGCATACACGAACCCGAGCGTCCACTCCCGCATCAGTGAGTACACTGAGGTGACGAGATCGCTCCATGGGTCAGACCACGATCCGAGCACCCAGGACTTCGATGGAGAGGCCGTCATGAGGGCGGGGCAAGGCAAGAAGCATGGGCGGTTTTTGCTTGGCGACGACATCATCGACACGGCCTCTACTCCCTCTCTCTCCCAGATCCGAGCACGGAGCACGAGTGAGAGCCCGGCCATTCGCACACGGCCGACCACTGCACAGCACCGGGTCGACGCACTCGAGGTTATTCCTATTTTACTCGTCATACATTGAACTTTACACACCTTAATTAGCTTTGCATTACTAAAACATTGGAGTGAAATATTGCAGGCCCGGCTGGAACAAGAAATAAAGGAACGTCAGGAGCTGGGGGCCTAGCTGGAGGCCAAGCGGGCCGAGCGGCAGGCCCAGGCGCAGAGCCTGACGGACATTACGGAGTTCCTACAAGGACTTGGGCAACGTGTGGGCCTCTCTCTTTCACCTGGGCTGTTGGTTCCACCTCCGCCTCCGCGTCCTGCAGCTGCAGCTACTCCTGTGAGTATCAAAGTTTTTTACTTTCGCTTGTGCTTTGCTTGTATGGCCTCTATCGTCCTAGATTAGCTATCAAAATAATCTTATCTCACATGCAATCTTTTTCCTTTGTGTAGTCTCCATCTGACGGTGGTTCGAATAATCCACCTCATGCACCTCCGAATGATGGACTTGGTGATGGCCGAGATGAGTGCATGTTGTATTTTTTACATTTGTTGTTCACTTGGTGATGGACTTGTGATATACTTGTGATGCACTTGTGGACTTTGATGGACTTGTGGACTTATTTGGATGGACTTGAGCACTTATTATTATATATGTGATATATATTGTGATGGATGTGATATGGACGGATGGATGTGTGGATGGATGAGATATATATGTGATGGATGAGATATATATGTGATATATGTTTGTATGAATGTATTTGTCACGATGGAATGTAAAAAAAATTAAAATTTGCTGTTTTGGGTCACTTTGCCGAGTGTTGCACTTGGCAAAGGACCCCTTTGCCGAGTGCAATGGTCATAGCACTCGGCAAAGCTAGAAAAATGGGCGACCAGAAAACAGATTTTCCAGCTTTGCCGAGTGCTGTGACCATAACACTCGGCAAAGAATTTTTTTTTAAAAAAAAATTCAAACTTTTCCGAGTGCCGGCCATAGGGCACTCGGCAAAGAATTTTTTTTAAAAAAAATTCAAAACTTTGCCGAGTGTCATCCATAAGGCACTCGGCAAAGAAATTTAAAAAAAAATAAAAAATATTTGTCGAGTGTCTTCGTGGTTGACACTCGGCAAAGAAATTTAAAAAAAAATAAAAAACATTTGCCGAGTGCCCTATGGCTAGCACTCGGCAAAGAATTTTTTTAAAAAAAATAAAAACACTTTGCCGAGTGCCTGTTGGGTTGGCACTCGGCAAAGAAATTTTTCAAAAAAAATAAAAGCTATTTGCCGAGTGCCTTCCGGGTTGGCACTCGGCAAAGAAATTTTTTTAAAAAAATAAAAAATCTTTGCCGAGTGTCTGACGGGTTGGCACTCGGCAAAGAAATTTTTTTAAAAAAAAATAAAAAAATCTTTGTCGAGTGCCTGTAGGGTTGGCACTCGGCAAAGTGACCGTCAACGGGACCGGCGCCGTGACGGTCGCTTTTCTTTGCCGAGTGTCCCCGGGGCACTCGGCAAAGCCTTTGCCGAGTGCCCGATAAAAGACACTCGACAAAGAGGGCTTTGCCGATCAAATTTTTGCCGTGTGTTCTTTGCCGAGTACCGCACTCGACAAAGGTTTTGCCGAGTACAATTTGGTCTTTACTGAGTGCCTCAGGCACTCGGCAAAGAACCTGAATCCAGTTGTGGGGGAGACGAGAGTGGGCGCGGGAGGCTGGTCGCTTAGCCACAGGATCTCCATTTTACCCGTGCCTGAGTGGCTCGGGTGGTGACAGTGGACTGATTGCTGATGGTATTCTCCGATGGAGGAGGCAGGGAAAGTGGGCGCGGAGGCTGATCTCGGAGTCGCCACTAAGGTCAGGCCAACGGTATCTCTGCCCCCCTGCCAATCTACTGTTTCTCCGGTAGTGTTTGTGAGGAGATTGGGGATTGGGTGCAATAATTGTTGTGGCCCTGGCCTCTGATTCTGTTTCGGTGTTTTTGCAGTTTCTCTGATCTAGTAGTATCACTACCTTCTGCGCTTGCATCCTGCTAATTGCTCCAACAAGACGTGTGAAAGGATTGAATAGATTCGTTGAATCGTAGTTGGAGTTCCCTCAAGAATTACTCTGGCGTTTTAGATTGCCATGCTCCACATAGACTTCCATGTTCCGGCTGGTTTCTCTGGCTAAATTTAGAAAGGGGCCACATGGTTTCAGAGTTGGCCCTGTCATTATAGAATGGGAAAGAGTAAATCACACACGGCTGGTGCATAACTACTACTTTTGCTACAGGGAAGAAATCAAAATCCACCTTATTCTCTGTTCAGCGTTGCCTGTACCTGGTCAGTCAAGAATCTTCGTTTAACCTGTGAGGTATTTTCATTACGCACATTGTTGGGAAAATATTGGGTGCAAACCGCCTTCTCGGTGGAATCGTGAAAATCCCCTAGAAAACCATACTTAGGGGTTTTCAAAAAATCTAATACTGTGCACAACCAAAGTGCATCTACAGAAGTATATTGTCATAAAATTTGAGATTCAAACTTCATCGAGAAAAAAAATCATTTCTAATATTTTGAAAACTCCAAAGTCCTAAGTATGTTTTTCTAAAGAGTTTTCAGTTTTTCACGATTAATATTTTGAAAACTCTTAAGTATGTTTTTCTAAAGCATCTCAAGTTTGATAAAATTTATATAATAAAATAATAACATTTATAATACCAAATAAATTTCATTAGATTCTTCATTAATTATATTTTCATAGTATACCTATTTGATGTTATAAATATTTATAATTATATCTACAATTTTAGTCAAACTTGAGATGTTTTGACTCTCCAAAAAAGTTGGAATTACCTATAATTTGGAATGGAGGGAGTAGCAAGCTAAAACTAAAATAGAAGCCTTGCTTAATCTAGGTCACTTCAATATTGTATAAATCTAATTAAAAAGGGTGAAAAATAGTTTCATTAAAGAACTACTCCATGTGCTGTACTTAGTTCTGTACTTTTAGAACAACAGGCAAGAAGGTTGGAGGTGCTAGACTGATGCAGGGGGTGGGTGCCATTTTCCCTTTTTAGAATAAACTGAGAGTCTGGTGCTCTCAACAATGTTGTTGTATTTTTCCATTTTCCACAGGTGGATTGCGGTGCATGTATTAGTAGGGATGAAAACGGTACGGATATTTTCCGACCGTATTCGAAACCGAATCCGTTTAGAGGGGTTGAGATCTGTCCGTATCCGAGTCCGGATATCTAACATCCGATACCGTATCCGTATCCGAATACTCAAATCGCATATTTATGATGTCGATATCCAATCGTATCCTATCCGACATAGTTGACACTATCCGTATTCGAATCCAAATCCAGACAGAAATATAAAAACAAATGTAATATCAGTGATATCCGTCCGTATCCGATCCGTTTTCATCCCTATGTATTAGTTATCCAGGGATCATACTTGTCTTTTGGTTTAATCTAAAGGCTATTAATTGTTTATTTGTGTGGCTTAATTATAAGGCTGGGTTTGTAGTAAAAAAAAAGGATAGAGAGATTGCTGTGACGGAATCCCCAAATGATAATCCATTGTCCCTTCATGTTACCTTTCATGAAATCTCAGTGCCCTCAACTTTTTTTTTTCAATTGCAAGATATAGCAGTTGTAAACACAAAGCCAGCAAAGCGATACCCACATGCGTTGTGGATAGCCATATTGGGCCTGATAATGCTAGTCGGCGTGTACATATTTTCATTGTCTCTAAAGCAAAACGGGATGCTTTTTGGGTTCATGCAGACAAATTTGATACAAAAAGGAAAGGGAGAAACTGATCCCGGCCTCAGGCCGCACTTTTGTAAATTTACTTCTTTCTTCGTCTAAATGCAATGATACGTAATGCTCTTGCGTATTCGAAAAAAAAGATAGGGAGAAACCTTGTCACGATCCCAGTATTCCAGACACAGAAATCCCTTACTTGCACTACCCGATGCCAAATACTTATGATAGGTAATGAATGTTGGCCCACAGAATCACTGACTCAGTGAGTTGACCACTCACCAGTATTGTCGAGCACCCGCTAGTGTTGTTGTGCACGCACTAGCTATGCCGACCACGAACAAGCATTGTCCGACCACACACACTATGGCTAGAGGTAAAAGAAGAGGACGAACAGAGCATACATACACAGTACAAGCACCAGCGTTGGCCGGAGCCCTGTATAGGAGATGACAAATCTGAACTCCCTTTGTTGAGTTGCAGTGGCAAACTATATATACAACTATATCCATCTAGTTCTAGTACAGCTGTCCTGCTGCAACAGTGACTAGATAACACAGCAGGACTGACTTTTGCGTCTGTCCCTGCATGTGGCTACAGTCAGGCAGGTGAGCCGTTCGGCGCCTGTCTTTACAGCGGCTACAATACCACAGCAAGGAGCCTTTTCGGCGTCGCCTTCCCTTGGTGTGTGTTCACACAAGGAAACAGTAGATTATCTAACAATTCGTCCCCTAATCCTATTGCTATCCCTTGTACCCCCTCCATGCCGATCATCTCCTTCAGCTCCGTGAGTCGAAGACGTCCGAGCGGCTTAGTGAGGACGTCCACGAGTTGCCGACCAGTTTCGACGAACTCAATGACGATCTACACTCCATCGACACAGTCCCTAAGGAAGTGGAACTTCACGTCGATGTGTTTGCTCCGGTCGTGCAGAACCGGATTCTTCGCGAGGGCGATGGCGGGCTGGTTGTCCACCATCAATGCTGGTGGGTAAGCTTCCACGTCGGTCAGCTCGCCCAGCAGCCGGCGTAGCCACACAACTTGGCACGCCGCTGTGGCCGCTGCTACGTACTCTGCCTCGCACATAGATAGCGCCACCACCTTTTGTTTCTGCGACAGTTATGAAATTGGAGCCGACCCGAGGAAGACGAGCACTCCAGAGATGCTCCACCGCCCATCGATGTCCCCTGCCATGTCTGCATCGCTGAATACAGTGAGCTGCAGCCTACTCCCACTGGTCTTTGGGAAGATGATCCCCTGATCTATCGTCCCCTTGACGTAGCGCAGTAGCCGCTTCACCGTAGCCCAATGATCCTCTCTGGGATCCTCCATGAAGTGACTGACATAGCCCACGACGAACGCAATGTCTGGCCTCGTGTGGACTAGGTAGCGCAGACCACCAATGATGCTTCGGTAGAGTGTTGCATCCACCTTCATCGCGGTGCTGGCCTTCGTCAGCTTCAGCCGCTCCTCCATCGGAGTCACGCATGGTTTGCACTCAGCCATGCCACTCCGCTCCAACAGCTTCGAGGCATACGCGCTCTGACCGAGCGTGAGTTCCTCCTTCCCCTATCTCACCTCGATGCCGAGGTAGTAGGAGAGTGCGCCGAGATTGCTCATTCAAAAATGAGCCACCATCTCGCGCTTGAAGCTGTTGATGTCCTCCGTGCGTGCGTCGGTGATGATCAAGTCGTCCACATACACGCTGACGACGAGCTCCTCCTTCCCCTGTCATCGCGTGTAGAGCATGTGCTCGGTTGTGCACCACTAGAACCCAAGCTCGCCCAGCATGGCGTCAAGCTTGGCGTTCCATGCTCGTGGGGCCTGCCGTAGCCCGTAGAGCGCCTTGCGTAGTCGAAGCACCCTGTGCTCCTCTCCCTTGATGGTGAAACCTGCAGGTTGCCTGACGAAGACCGTCTTTGCCAACTCGCTGTTGAGGAAGGCTGATTTAACGTCCAAGTGATGGACGCGCTAGTCCTTTGCTGCTGCCAAGGCTAGTAGCAAACGGACAGACTCCATACGCGCTACTGGCGCAAAGACCTCCTCGAAGTCTATGCCCTTACGCTGAACAAAGCCTCGGGTGACTAGGCGCGCCTTGTGCTTGACAATGGCGCTGAGCTCGTCCCGCTTGACCTTGTACACCCACTTTAGGCTGATCGGACGGCATTCTGGAGGTGGATCGATGAGCTGCCATGTCTCATTTTCCTTGATCGCCTTCATCTCCTCCAGCATTGCCCGTCGCCAGTTTTTGTCGCGCTCGGCCAGCGCGAATGTGGGTGGTTCCTCTATGCTGACGAGCAGCAGCTCTTGATCATTGAGTAGCTGACCAGCCAGGCCTGAGGGCCCTGTGCCACCGACAATGTTGTCCAGCCTACGGAACCGCACCTCCTCACCTTCGTGCAAGGCATCCATGAACTCAGTGATGTCACTTGGAGGTGAGGCGAACTCGATCAGTGTTGATGGAGTTCCTTGTTCCACCTGAGTGCTTGGCACAGCACCTAGAGTGCACGGCACCCTGGTTGTAGTGCTTGGCACTACTTCTAGACAGCTCGTCACTACTCTTGCAGTGCTCAGCACCACTATAGGAGTGCTCAGTCTCAGTCTAGGAGTGGTTGGCACCACTACAAGACCTCTTGGCTCTGCCATGGGAGTACTCGGCACCTGTCCTGGAATGGTCGACACCACTACAGAACCTCTCGGCACCACTCTTGGCATGCTCGGCATCCCTCTGCTCGGCATCCCTCCCGGAGTGCTCGGCTCTGCCGCTGGAGTGCTCGGCACCCCTGCTAGAGTGCTCGACACCTATTCCCCAGTGTCTCCACCACTATGGATGACCAGGTGCTCGACGATGAAGGTGCTGGTGAACCCGCCAGCTTCCCCCGTGCTTGGGCTGCTCTAGTCCCAAGCTACCTTCTCGTCGAACACGACGTCACGCGAGACAAGCACCTTGTCTCCATGTGGGTCGTAGAGCCAGTATGCCTTGGTACCCTTCGTGTAGCCTAGGAACACCATCGGTGTGCTCCTGTCCGCTAGCTTGGTAAGGATCGGCTTTGTCTTCTTGACATGGCCGATGTAGCTGAATGTCCGGAGGAAGGACACGCTCGGCTTGCGCCCATACCAAGCTTCGAACGGTGTCTTGCCCACTAGGGCCTTGGTCGGAGCGCGGTTGAGGATGAACACCGCCGTGGTCACCACCTCACCCTAGCATCTTATCGGCATGCCTTTGGCCTTCATCATGGATCGAGCTATGTCGACCACTATCTGGTTCCGCCTCTCCACCACGCCATTTTGTTGTGGCGAGTATGGCGTGGCGTGGTGTCGCACCACACCCTAATCCACGCAGTACGCAGTGAACTCCACCGAAGTGAATTCGCTGCCGCGATCAGTCCTCGACACGCGGAGCTTCTTACCGCTCTCGGCCTCCACGCGCTTCTTGAACTTCTTGATCGCTGCCGCTGCTTCATCCTTGCTCGTCAGGTGTTGTAGCCACATGTAGCGACTGTAATCATCCACGAGCAGGAGGAAGTACCGCCGACCACCATTTGTAGATAGCGTGATCGGCCTGCAGAGGTCGCCGTGGACGAGCTCGAGAGCGTCCTTCGCGCGATACTTGGCCGCCTTTGGGAATGGTAGAATCCTCTGCTTCCCGGCTAGGTAGCTATCGCATAGCTCGCCTCCATGCTTGATGTGGGGTATCCCTTGGACCATCTTCTCTAGCCGACCAAGCGCGTCGAAGCTGAGATGTCCAAACCGGGAATGCCACATCTATGGTTCCTCGGTGTGCCTTGCCGCCAGACACACCGGCTGCTCTACCTTTAGGTCAAGCAGGTACAACTGGTTCAGGGACCTCTTCACCTTAGCATAAGTCGCTGTTCCCGGTCCCTGATCCTAAGGACTCCGTCCTTGATCAGTACCTCGCTACCGCGCTCATCTAGCTGACCAATGCTGATGATGCTCGAATGCAGCTACGGGATGTAATATACATCCGTTAGCGTGTGGTGCTCCCCATTCTAGCACCTGAAGATGATGGTGTCGCGCCCTTAGATTGACACCCTTGAGCCGTCACCAAACTTCACCGTACTGGTAACATCTTCATCGAGCTCGGAGAAGGATGCCTTGGAGCCCGTCATGTGGTTGCTGGCACCAGAGTCTATATACCACCGCTGCTCCCGGTCGGCGCCCACACGTCCAAGGTGGACTTGGACGCGCGGTTTGTCGAGGTTGACAGCCTTCAGGGCCTTCCCAGGTCCTTCCACCGCCTACACCAGGGCCTTCAGGGCCTTCATAGTTTGTCGCTGTCTTTCGTTGCTGTCGCCTACTCTAGGCGCTCATCCACCACCCGCAGACAGCCTATCACATCCTCAATGGTGAGGGTGGACAAGTCTAGCATCGTCTCTATAGAGAGAGCGATTTGGATGTACTTTGCCGGCACTGAGTGCAGGTACTTGGAGAACGCCTCCTCTTCGTCGATGATGACGCCGTGGCTCTTCAGCTTGCTGATGAGCGTCTTTAGGTGGAGGGAGAAGTCCTCCACCGTTTCACCATCCTTGAGCTTGAGGTTGGCGTACTCCTGCTTCAGAAGCTAGGTCGTCACCTTCTTTGCGTGGTCGAAACTGACGCGCATCCCCGCAATAGCCTCCCGCGCCTCCTTAGCAGAGCTCTTCGCCCCCAACGGTTCCATGTACTTCGCTGGTACAGCAGCGAGGATAGCCTCCAACGCTGACATGTCATCTTCCTCATTGTCGGTGCCCTTGTCCACAGCATTCCAGAGCCGTCGGGCTCTGAGCTTGACCTTTATGTCACCGACCACTCTCCATAGTTGGTGCGAGTCAGCGTCGGCCAACTGGTGCCGCTGACCTCTCGCACCATGCGAATAACGACCTCCGGTCATGGCTGGGCAGCCACAGCTGTGCCACTGCTGTCACCCATTTTCAAACCGTTCGTCATAGCTAGTAGTTAGTCTGGTGACGGCGTTTGTACGGCTCTGATACCACTTGTTGGCCCACAGGATCACCGGCTTAGGTGAGTTGACCACTCACCAGTCTTGCCGAGCAACCGCTAGTGTTGCCGTGCACACACTAGCTATGCCGACTACGAACAAGCGTTGTCCGACCACACACACTATGGCTAGAGATAAAAGAAGAGGGAGAACAGAGCATACACACAGTACAAGCACCAGCGTTGGCCGGAGCCCTGTATAGGAGATGGCAAATCTGAACTCTCTTTGTTGAGTTGCAGTGATAAACTATATATACAACTCTATCCACCTAGTCATAGGACAGCTGCCCTGCTACAACAGTGACTAGATAACACAGCAGGACTGACTTCTACGCTTGTCCCTTCATGTGGCTACAGTCCGGCAGGTGAGCCGTTCGGCGCCTGCCTCTACATCGGCTACAGTACCACAACAGGGAGCCTTTTCGGTGCCGCCTTCCCTTGCTGTGTGTTCACACAAGGAAGTAGTAGATTATCTAACAATAAAGATATATTGGGTCATCTCATTTTGTTTTTTTTTCCAGGTTAGTGACTGACTTGCGTGTTCTTTGTCTGTTAAGAAAGAATGTGCGTGCACGGGGGTTAGGTTCTTTGCTCTCTTGTCAATGCAGAGGTGAGGGAGTGGATGGGTTGAGACATTGTTGAATAGCCATCCTAATATTAGCTCCACTGGTGAGATCTTCTCTGTCAAAGAAAGACGCAGTAATATCACCGCGATCACGAAAACACTAGACAAATTGTACAATTTGGATTGGTATAGCAGTGCTGCTAAGAATGAATGTACGGCTGCCGTGGGGCTGAAATGGATGCTCAATCAGGTAATCCTTATATTCATCACACTTGTAGGTGGAGCAAAAACTTGCTCAAATGATAATTTCACAGAACATTTTTCATCTTGATTATTTATACTCTAAATGGATATCCAATGCAGAAACTTATACCATTCTTGGAGTAGTTTTATATTGCGGCTTACTATTACCTTTTTCCCTTTTGAAACTTAATCTGGACATACCATGATTATCTTGCAATTCCAACCTTGTTCGTTTTCATATATCATACTTGTGTGCACTACTACAAAAATGATTTGTAGCAACGCCTTCCTTTCTTTGTAGGGGCGGCTTTATATTGAGCCGCCCCTACAAATGGTTACCAAATGAGTCGCCCGTACAAATGGATTTGTAGGGGCGGCCGGTGTTATCAGCCGCCCCTACAAATGACCCGATTTGTATGGGCGGCTCTATATCCAACCGCCCCTACAAATCGGATTTGGCCTTACAAATAGACGCCGAGTATTAAAAATTAAGCACTAAAATTTAAATTTTGTAAATGACCTCGGATGGAGAAACAACCAAAATAAAAGTTGTAGATCTCAAAAAGTTATGAAACTTTGTAGTTGACAACTTTTTGATTTGAAATCATCTTGTCAAGGAAAACTATATTTGAATTTCCAAAATTTTGAAATTTGAAATTTTTAAACAACCTCATATGGACAAACAGTAAAAATAAAAGTTGTAGATCTTAAAAAGTTATGAAACTTTGTAGTTGATAACTTTCTCATTTGAAATCGTCTTGTCATGGAAAACTACGTTCGAATTTCTCAAATTTAAAATTCAAATTTTATAAGTGACATCGGATGGAGAAACTACCAAAATGAAAGTTGTAGATCTAGAAAAGTTATAAAACTTTGTAGCTGACAAGTTTTTCATTTGAATTAGTTTAGGGCCTCAAATAATCAATTTATGCTCAGTTTTGTATAATATGTGGGGAACCAAAATGGAATATAGACACAATTTATCGTGAGGTGTAGTGGTAGAGGAGTTTACACGCGAGCGAGAGGTTGCGGGTTCGAAACCCGGCTGATGCAAAGTGTGCAAAAATCGTGAAAAAATGGCTGCCGGTGGGGACCTTCATAGATTAAAAAAAATTGTTATTTTTTACCCCTTTTTCATGATTTCTGAAAATTGATTTGTAGGGGCGGCTCAATATCCAGCCGCCCCTATAAATCGATTTGTAGGGGCAGGAACCGCCTATACAAATCAACGATTTGTAGCCACTCTTTCGTAGGAGCGGTTTTGCCAGCCGCCTCTACGAAAAGGTGGCTACCCCTACAAAGGGTTACGAGCCGCCTCTAAAAATTTTTTCTTACGTAGTGGTGTTTCCTTAAGTGGAAATTTGTTTGATTACTTATGGACTATCTGAAAACCAAGGAAATAAGACTATCATTTGATGCACTGACTCCATCAAGATTGCCAGTTTTATTTACACGGAAAACTGCTTGCCTGCAAGTGTTAAACAAACTGTCATGATCTTTTGTCCCCTGTTTCAAAACTTACTTGCCTGAACTTTACATAGATGATTGATGTACTGAAAGTGGTTATTCTAGGCAATAGCTACTGATAGATATGACTCTCTGCATTCTATAGAAACTTTTGCCACAGAATTATAGATCCGGTTGAAGGACGCATTATCTAAGATGATTATTGGTATAATGCTTACTTCAAAAGATCTATTGAGTTTGTCCTTTGATTTCATTATTTGCACATAGAACTATTCTTTGTATCACGATTGTTTGTGTGGCAAATTTCCAAAGATATATTCAGCTTCCTTGATTTGTGTTATCTATGATACGCTTATTCTAGTGAAAATTATAGGGTCTAATGAAGCACCGTCAAGAGATAATTTGAATACTTCAACCGAAGGGGTGTTTCTGCAGTTTTTCTAGCTACTAAGAAGAAATCTTCTCCGGCGTTATGTCTCTATATTAGCAAATGCTCATGATAGTGCCATGAAACAGTTGAATGGAACTCATAAAGCTCATGTGCACTCCAAACATGAGGTGCACATCTTTCCCTTATGTTGCCTGAACTAAGAGTAAGATTTTTATTCATGAATGCATCTTTTGGTATCATAAATATATCAAACATATATGGTTACAACTTCTTTGTCTGCTAAAAATGGTGCAGATGTGTGTCGAGTAAAAGAGAATCCTGTTGATCCTTTTTTTCCTTTGTGCAGGCTGAAATTCTTGCTCAATATAAGTCAACCATTTGTTGGAAATAATAGCAATTTAGTGACGCATAAATTGATTCCGATATTGAGGAAAAGAACAACATAAAACATAGGTGTGTGATTTAACACTAGCACTACAATCCGAGTCAAACTCAAATTCTCTAGTGCTAGTAGCATGAAGAACATGAGAATGAACAACTGAGAAAATAAAGACATTCTTACAGTGGGGTTGTCGGCACTACAAGTAGCGCAAAAGTAGAAGAAGCAGACCGTCGACGACGAAGACATCCAGCGAGCAGTCACGACAACGCTTCCCAAAAACCTGATACACCCCCTACCCTGTGCAGGGACACGAGGAGACATAGGCTTTGAAGACTTGCTCTCACGGCGCCGATGATATGTCGGCGGCGGGAGGGGGAAGACGGTGGCAGCGCAGCACAATGACACGAGGAGGAGATGAATTGTGTGTACTGAGGACGGCGTCTCATCTCAATATATACACGCATCGCAGCTAAGGAAAGTAATTAGCCGCACAACCACAACATTTCTACTACTGTATTTCGTATTCCTTGGCGAACAAAGGCCACCTTGTATAACAATCTCGCTGTCAGAGATCCCTTCAATGCCAAAGGGTGCCTAGCTCGAACGGTTAGGTGACCCGGCGTCACTCCTCAGGTCCTGAGTTCGACTCCCCGTGGGAGCGAATTTCAGACTGAGGTTAAAAAAATCCCCTCGTCCGTCCCCGTAACCAAAGCACTGGGGGGGGGCACCGGCCCAATTCTCACTTGAGCGATGGGAAGCCACCGTGTAAAGGTGGGGGCGGGGGTTCGGGGGGTTTCTCGGTCGGGTGAGAAGGTCCTTCTTCTTATTTGAAATGCTGCGGGGCAGTCTCAGCCCCCCCCCCCCCCCCCGGTCGAGTTTTTTTTAGATCCCTTCAATGCGCACCCTTGCTTTCTCTCCTTTCTCACAGCAGCAGTTTGGAGGAACCGGATCCTCATAGCCCCGTTCTGGCGCAGGCATCGTCCGAGGCGGCGGCGGGTCGGCCCTCCAGCTGCTCCGCTGCTCCCATTAGCTCGGGCGATCGCCGTGGCCCGTGGGGAGTTTCTTCTTCCTAGTAACCTGGTTGGGAGGTGTCTCAATCATGCCTCTAATTGAACTGAATTCTTTAAACTTTGATATCAGTGGATCTCAAATGACACTTAATATTACTAACATGGAAATGACAAAATCAGCTGTGTGAATGTCAAAGTAAATGTGTATGATCAGTTGCAGTTTCATGTGATCTGAAGCCCAGTCTTTCCAAATGGCTAACTTGTGCCATCTCAAGGAAAATGTCACGATACAATTTGTTGAGGGCAACACTTGTATTTGGAATCAACCTTGGTGCCCTATATGGAAATAAATAAACATTGATCAAACTGAATCTAAATTGCAGACAAAGTTTCTGACCTCTGGGTGCCAAACTCCAAACAATGGGATGCTTGAAAATTGTCATTCTTTTTGGATAAAAATACTTTTGATACTCTTATGCATGCTCCTCTAATTTCAGTATTCTGTTATCAAAACCAGGAGAGACACAAACAAGACGACAGATAACTTTGCAAAGTTGGCTAGACAGGTCCCTAGGTCTTGTTTGTAGTCCCTCCGTCTACAAAAGCATGCGATTATGGGATCCGTGCCGGTCAAACCAAGTTTATTAGTAAATAGCGTTAACATTTATATCTCCAAGTAACTTGTTTTTGAAAATATATTGTACAACTTACTAATGGTACTTATTTTGTATCATGAATGTTAGTATTTTTTTCATATAAATTTTGTCAAAGTTCAAATTGTTTGACTTGTCGAAAAACGAGAATTGATTTTTTTGTGAATGGAAGGAATACTCTTTTTGTAACGTCAGAAATGCACCTTATAAAACTTTAATAGGACTCTCCGTTGGATCTATGTAACTTGCTTGTACAATGAATAATATAACACTTTTTTAAGAAAACATTAAGTGAATCGTAGTCGACCAGTCGACCCTAGTCGCTGGTCTGTTGATCCGGCGTGGCTAGCTCACCGGCTCACCCTACATCTACGTGCATGGTAATATAGGCCTAGCAGCGGTAGAAAACCTCATACTACCCTTTCACCGATGTGATGGGCTTTTCACCCCGAGCCGAGCCGTCGAATCCGGAGGAAAGCTGGCAGGCAGCAACAACCCTCTCTCTCAGTGAAGGCCTCTCCCGACCCACGTGGCTCGTCGTACTGCAAGACGTGTGTAGAGAAGGGGGAGAGAGAGCGCCAAACCCCTCCTCCTCCAAACCCTCTCGCGACGGGACGCCATCGCCGCCCGCCACGTCGGCATCAGCAAGCATGTCCCCATGGCGTCGGAATCAACAACCCGGCATCAACCCTCTGTTCCATGATGTAAGTGCTTCAACTCTTTCTCTCTCTCCCTCGACACAGCCCTCACCGTCTTCTTCTAAAACCCTAGTGTAGAGATCATTCATCGGTCACCCTGCGAGCTCGATCATCAAGCCCGCATTTTTATCCTGGAACTAATTCTTCTTTTCCTGTTTTATGAATCGTTCATTGCAGGTGGCCACAATGGATTGGTGCATGTCTTTAAAACCTAAGGACATGCTGAGAGGACACAGGGAGGTTTTTGAATGGCTCAAGAAGATGCCGAAGGAGATGTAGCTGCAGGAACGTTGTGGTGAAGACAACGAGAAGGATTGTAAAGAGAGGACCTTTGAATTCCACCATATCTACCGCCGAAAGTATGATCCTTCTTCAAGGTCAATTTGAAAGTTTTCCGCGGATCATGATCCCTCCCACTTCTCGGCTTCGAACATGCCAACATTTAGCGGCTACCTTATAAAAAGTTATAATAGAAGCTACTCATTTTGTGGTTTTATAGAAAACATAAAAATTCTTAATGAATTATGCATATAAACATTTAATTAGACAAAAATTTTATGAATACAAATAATCAAATACATGAATATCTAGGAGAATATGTTTGCAAGTCCATTATGATGGAATTGACAGTTTTGAATAATAGAGAGAGATGGGGGAGGAGAGAGCTCGTGGTTGAGAGGGGTCACACTACACTTTTGAACAAGTGAAAAATGAGTGGGAGGAGAGGTCCCTTGCCCTCATGCCCTTAGGCACTTATATAGGCAATGAATATTTACATGTGACCCCTTGGTGGCGTTGGATTTCATATGACACTTCTCTAGCTACTAGTTGGGCTTCTTCTAGGGGGAGACGTGGCCCATATACCTCATGGGCTCCCCCTACATCGCCCCTGCCAAACACTTTAGTAGGAGGGGCTTCGCCAACACTTTAGTGACTATAATGACTCAACCACGCCAACACTTCCACGCGAGGGGCCTCACCATCGTCTTCGGTGACTGCAATGAGTAACCTTCAACGCCAACAGCTAGAGGGGCTTCTCCGACATCTCCGATGTCAACACAGACAGTGTATCTTCGTCAATATCTTCGATGAGTACAAGAACTTGCCTCTGCCAAAACTTCGGCATGGGGGGCTTCACTGATATCTCCAGCATCTACACCAACATTGCCTTTTGTCAACACCTTTAGCACGAGGGCCTTCGCCAATTTTTTAAGCATTCATAATGACTTTAAAATAGTAGGCAAGTTATTAAAATACTAGGGCCTCCATAAAAAGGTAACTGCTTTGGGTAGGAGTTACATCTCCTACTGTCTCACCTGCCGCCCCCGTGAGCAAGGGTCGAGATAATCGCATGTATATCTATCTTACCTTACCAGATATCATAGCCACAAAGATCATTTGTACTCAAATATCATGAACTCCTTGTATCATCATAGGACGTTGTTGATACTTTGTTAGTTCACTTTCTCATTTCCCATGGAAATCGTTACCTGGAATACTTAGTAAAGGCTACATTGACAACCGTATGATTGCGGTTTATCTGTTTGCAACTTTAGGTGTGTCAACAAGGATTTGAATTTGGAGCATTTTCACTAACAGATGACCAAGAACCATCACTAGGAGGAGCAGGACCAAACACCAGGAGATCAAAGACAGATCGTCGGGGGAAAGAAAGACGGTCAAAGACCAAAGAACTATGACGTTTTTCTCCTAGCGGGACACGATTAGGTCCAGAGAGGGGAGTGGAGCGAACCACATTAGCAAAAGACCTCTTCCCGGCCCGGTTTTCATGGAAAAATCACTGCTAGCATGCAGGACGTATTTGTGCTCTATGATAGCGAAGGGGCTGATGCGATGACTGTTGATGATTGTGGAGAGATATCCAGCTTATGCGACCTGTCGTGTCTGTCCATGTCAAGGATTTGCTGGTAATTGTTGCCCAGACCAGTGATGGAAAATCACAGAGCGTACAGCTCGCTCCAATAATCAACGGCAAAGATGAAGGTCGTCGGCTTACTACTGTTGGTGCTACAAAGATGCGTGTGAAGCTTTCTTGATCTGTAATGACCCCCTGACTCATATGGATCGGTTGGCCAGCTGGATGGTGTTAAGATCCATTGTTAATCAGAAACATGCCTTTAATACGGTAAACTCTAATTAATAGCCATTTCATCTATTTTGTCTTATAAAAAATATATCCGCCTCTCCGTACCATTATAAAACATAATTCAAAATAATCCCCTAAATTTGTATCAAAGTTACCACCACCTCTAGTATTTTAGATAAAAAGGTACTTTAAAATAACTCCTTAGATAAGGAGGGAAGCTTGGGAGGTCACCCCAACCCACAAACAACGAGGAGAGGGCCACCGGCAGCCTGGCCCGGCCGGCGGCGGGCGGCTATGACGATCGTACTAGGGGCAGGCGGCAAGGGGAGAGAGGGAGGGAGGGGGCGGCGGGGAAGCTTGGGGGTGACCACCAACCAACCCCCAGGTGGATTGGGTCAACGACAAGGGAGCAATGAACAGTGCCAGCGGTGCGGCGGCTAAGTCACGACGGCGGGGGACGAAAAGAGCAGGAGGAAGGAAGGGAGAGAGAGGGGGGAGGCCGGGCCGTGGGACTATATTCGCCCCTGTCGTGCCAGGCGGGTTGGCACGACAGCACTGCGCCTGAGTCGGTGGTGTGGCAGGGGCTGCCATTACATCGGGTCAGCGATGGGATGACCTACCATAGTGGTAGGCTAGCCGTGGCAGGATCCATGGCGCGTAGGAGTGGTTTGACCGCACCAGGGCAATAGGCGCGGCCAAATAGGTTAGATGTGAAAAAAAATCAACGGTGTTAATTTTAAAAAAAATATTAAAAAGGGTTAAAATAAAAAAAATCGCAGCTGTGAGATTTGTATAGGAGTTTGCAGCTGTGTGTTTATGCTACAGCAGCAGAGCCGATCAGGATGTATGACGTGGACAGCCCTATTTTGTGTTCTGCATGCTAGCATGCTTGTGTGCATACAGTTCCTTTTCTTTTATTTGTTTTTTTCGTAAGCAGAGAAAAAGGGTAATACAACACACGCATCAGGGCACCCATGGATTGCGAGTGCGGCGCAACGGACGCCTGCATGCATGACTGGTCACCCGCGTGCATGACAAAAGTTCTCCTGCTTGGGCGCTCGTTCTCTCACAAGAATCTCTTACGAGTGCTTGCTGAGCAATGAATGGGGATAGCAGAATGGAGATGAACGCGTGTTGGTTGGCTCTGACTCTGACTGACCAAATGACAAGCCAACCACTACTTGTGTTGGGCCCAAAACTTACAACTCTGCTCTCGTGACTATATAATTGGGCCCACATGTCAGTCGTACTTTTCCCTGAGAAGGAAAAAACCCGAAAATAGTGGTGTGTTTGTGAAACGGACACAAATTGTGAAGGTAGGCTTATAAAATTACAACGTGTACACCAATGGATGCAGGCATGCGGCAGTGCTGTTGACTGTTGAGAATCAGTCTCACCACGATCTTAGCCCCTCCAAAGATTGATACAGATAAAAACCACTGCATGCTCAATGTCGTCCAAGAAATATATGCACAAATTGAGTTATGCATGAGTTGTATTTGTGTTGTTACCCAGTTGGTTAGTATAGTTGCCAAGTATCGTGCATGCATGAGTGTTGTTATTCATTAGTTATGTACTAAATTAAATAGCCCCTCTTTATTATTGTGGTCAATGTTACCAACCTTGTTTATGAAGTTGGACAAATCCAAAATATTTGACTTGGTACAATTAAAAGTACATTAATTATATCTCAGAACTGATCGAAGGAGCAATTGCCAAGGTGCATTATATTGTTACTAGAACTCCACTTAATTATTTTGGGGTCGAAGTAGCTATTATCAGAGCTTGTTGCTAGGCGAGGGGCTGCCTGGAAGGAAGCTTCAGGAGCCCATGTACTATGGTGAAAGAATGGAATGGTAGAGGATGTCCCGAATGCGTTTCCCGGTTGGTCCTTATATAGAGTTTGGGGCCAGGGCTGATACAAAGAGGAGGTTCCCTCGATCGAAGGGTCATGAGCCTGAGAGAGGTCCTAGCTAACTTGGCTTGCAAGCTATGTCGTCTTTTGGTGCTCATCTGGGCGTGGCTATCGTCATGGTCTTGTGGCCACGCCACGGTAAGCTGTGACATGGTGCTATTGTGCTGGCCGTGGCGGCACTATAGACATGGTGATGGTCCGTCAGCCATCATGTGCAACGCGGTATCCGTCATGACCTTCGTTACCATCTCCTGGTTTCCCGAGACGTCACACGGGAGTTGGTAGCCGCCCCGGGTCGTCGATCGCCTGGTTGCTTCGCGGGGCTGAGGGCCACGACCCTGATCGTCGGG
This sequence comes from Miscanthus floridulus, assembly GCF_019320115.1. Lineage (NCBI taxonomy): Eukaryota > Viridiplantae > Streptophyta > Magnoliopsida > Poales > Poaceae > Miscanthus > Miscanthus floridulus. The sequence continues at coordinate 6,449,006 of NC_089596.1, forward strand.
GTCAGGGTTTTTAGCCGGTCTGGACGGCCTCTGTGTTGAGGCCCTTGTCGTAGATCCCATCCCATAGTGGGTAGGATCGTACATACTTTTTGTCGGTCCATATCTGGACGGTGGGTTTCGTACCCGTTTCCTCTGCTATGCGGTGTTGTCTCGTCCGTGCGACGTGGCACGGGGTTGGCATCTGATCGGGCCTAGGTGACTGTTGTCCCCTCGGTCCTTGCGGGGTCAGTGCGGTACGGTCGCTCTTGTCAGAGCAGGTGCGTCAAGCTGGGCTTGACCTCTCCCCATCCCCTCAGGGGTCGGGGCGGGGAGAGGTCACACGTTTCTCGGGCGCCGTGTGGCTAAGCCAGGGAGAGGGATCGTGACCGTCCACCGCCCTTTCGTCAGCCTCGATTTCTCATCTAATTGGGCTTAAGTTGTTTGGGCCTTCGCTAGCTAGGGAGTTGTGGGTCGTGTGGCTTGCTAACTAATCGGTGCGTTGAGACACCCCGGGGTTATAACCCCCAACAAGTCTTTAATTTCAAATTTTGATAAGGCATTGCGGGCAGCAAAAAAACTGATGGTTTTACGTTGGGGGTGAGATGTGATTTGCTCATGTGGGTCCCACCTGCTACACGCGCTCTCTGGGGTCCGCAGCCATTCCTCTGCCACCGTGCTCACCGAGCCGCACCTCTGCCACCCCCACACAGCTGGCCGGGTTGCCCTGCACGCTGTCGGACGCCCATTGGTACACGCCTGCGCCCGCCTCGCCAATCAAACCCCACGCCACCCACGCCCTCATCTGGCCACAACTCCACACTCTGTGACGATCTGAATCATTTGTCACCTCCCTTAGTTGTCTATGACTCGAGAAGAAATCACAAATTGATATCAAGTTCATATACCAAAGTTATGATTTTTTTTTAAAAAAATGAGCTATCAGGAAAAGAATGCATCCAAGTGATGCTTCTTTTTAAGAAAAGAAAGAAGCAAAAATTAAGCCAAAATGTATTTAAGAAATATTGCAAGAAAGAAGCAAAAATTAAGCCAAAATGTATTTAAGAAATATTGCAAGAAAGAAGCAAAAATTAAGCTAAAATGGAATTGAAAAAAGAGTAAAATACACCGGAGGTCCATTAATTTTTGGTGAAGTGTCATCTAAGTCCATCAATTTTGAAACTGCATTTTTTAGTCCATTAACTTTCGTTTTGTGTCATCTAGGTCCATCAACTTTGAAACTGCATTTTTGGTCCATGAACTTTTAAAATTGTTCACTGCAGGTCCACGCATGCATGCACGCACGTCCGCTTCGGCTGCGGTACATGAGCGGCTGCAGTACAGTAGTATGCCCTATAGACGGGTCCTGTTGCGTATGTGTGCCTGCGTGTACCTGTATCCTCTGGCCAGTGTGATGGCATCAAGTCAGCCCACGATTCGGGACACAGAGAGAGAGAGGTCAACCTCACTCACAGCAGTCAGCCACAGTACCAAATACACTGCAGGGGTCACATTCTATCGCTGTGTTCTCACACGCTTACAATAGGGACCCAACCGGTCGAGACTTTGGTATTTCATCCATCATTAGAAACGGGTTTCGCACTTTTATTATCCCTCAAATTAGTTTCACAATTTTGTCATTATAAAATAGATACAAATTGCTGAAATACACTTTCGGTAGTTTTAATCCGTGAAAAAAAAAGAAGACGTCGCCTTCCGTTCGTACCCCTGGCTGCTGTTACTTTCCTCCGAACGCGGAACGGATACACAAAAAGGATCGGCCCTCTCCTCCATCCCAACGCTGGCCTTCCCCACGTGCCGGTGCCGGCGCCGGCGCTGGCGTTCCCCACGCCGCCCCCTCTCCTGCCGGCACCGCCCTGCCACCACGCCGCTCCCCTTCCCCGCCCCTGCACCTGCACGCGCCATGGCCGCCACCGTCCTCCCCGCCCCTGCTCCAGCGCGCGGCCTGCACAAGCGCCTCCTCGCCGGCTTCCAAGCTCGAGCCCGAGTGTCCCCGGCGTCCGAGCGTCCCTTGGTGCCGGAGGTGGAGGTGGAGGTGGAGGTGCCGCGGAGTCCGATGACGACCAAGCCGCGGCAGGGCAGAGCCGCCGCCCAAGCCACGCCGAAGCCGCGGGCAGGGGCGAGCTGCTGCACGGGGGCGGAACCGGTCGAGAGGAGAGAATATAGCAGCGCTAGGGTCCTGTTACAGATACGGCGGCGGCGGCGTGTTCGAGTCGCAGGGGAGGCGTGCGGAGGTCGACGCTAGTGCCGGACGCCGGTCACGCCGCTCCAGGCTGACCACGATGTGCGGGCGCGTATTGCTCGTCCGACGGCCACATGAGAAGCATCACGAAGCATCTCATGGCGATGTACACCTTGGACCGCTGCTCCTTGAGAGATCTGTCGAACCCTCCAGCTCCAGCCGCTGCTGGCTCCCAGCCTTCGTCTTCATCGTCAGGTTGCTTCCTTGCTTGTGCGACAGGAAGCAGCAATGGCAGAGCAGCACCACCCCGTACATGTTCGATAGAATGTTTCGTAGAGGTAACCATAGCAGTCTAAATATCCGGCGCCGGCACGGGGAGGGAGCGGCGTGGGGAAGGCCAGCGCTGGGGACGGAGGAGAGGGCCGATCCGTTTTGTGATCCGTTCTGATGAAAGCAACAGCAGCCAGAGGTAGAAATGGAAGGAGGCGTCTTCTTCTTATTTTTCATGGATTAAAACTAAGCGATTTGCATCTGTTTCATAATGGCAAAATTGCGAAACCAGTTTGAGAGATGATAAAAATGCGAAACCCGTTTCTGATGATGGGTGAAATGCCAAAGTCTCCAACCGGTCTTGGCAGCCGCGCTCATGTACCGGTCAGCATGGACGCCGCCGCGAGGGAAGCGCAGAGTGGTCTGGAATGGCGGGTGACCGTGCCGGAGGGCGCGTCGGTGACCATGGAGCATGAGGCCGGCGGCCCTGCCGCGAGGGCGTGGGCGTGGCTGTTGGCCTGCTTGGCCAAGGCGTGGAGCAGGGTCGCCGGGTTCGCGAGGAAGGTGTGGTGGATCGCGGCAGATGATCCCCGGAAGGCGGTGCACGGGCTCAAGGTCGGCCTGGCGCTCGCGCTCGTCTCCGTGTTCTACTACACCAGGCCCCTGTACGACGGCGTTGGTGGGGCTGCCATGTGGGCCATCATGACGGTCGTCGTTGTCTTCGAGTACACTGTCGGTGAGTCGACCGGCTTTGCTTGGCAGAGTCAGTGGACGCAGATGAGCTGCCATACATATGCGTGCATGCATGCGTGGATATTGTCTTGACCAGCTGGTCTTTGCATGGGCAGGTGGCAGCGTGTACAAGTGTTTCAACCGGGTCGTTGTGACGGCGAGCGCCGGCGTTCTCGCGCTCGGCGTGCACTGGGTGGTGGACAGATCCGGCGAGCTCGAGCCGGTCATCGTCACTGGCTCCCTCTTTCTGCTGGGTACGTATTTTGCATTTGTCATTGCTTTGTGTGATAGTAATCACTTAACCGACAACGATCGACAAGCTCGCGGACGCCGTGTCATTTGTTCGGCGCGGATCGAGCTGCACCTCCTCACCACGCGGAACATGGACAAGCTCGCGGACGCCGTGGAGGCCTGCGTCGAGGACTACTTCGCGGAGGCGGAGGAGGCGGCCGCGCGGCAGTCCAAGTCGTCGGACGGGTACAAGTGCGTGCTCAACTCCAAGACGTCCGAGGACTCGCATGCCAACCTGGCGCGGTGGGAGCCCGCGCACGGCCGGTTCGGCTTCCGCCACCCCTACGGGCAGTACGCCAAGGTGGGCGCCGCGATGCGCGCGTGCGCCTACTGCGTGGAGGCCCTGAGCAGCTGCGCGGGCGCCGAGGTCCAGGCGCCCCAGCACGTGAAGCGCCTCCTCCGCGACGTGTGCACCCGGGTGGGCGCGTCGTGCGCGCGGGTGCTCAGGGAGGCGTCATCGCGCTCCGTCGCCACCATGACCACGTCCTCCTCCGAGGCCCTGGACTTCGCGGTGACGGACATGAACACGGCCGTGCAGGAGCTGCAGGGCGACATGCGGACGCCGTCGACGAGCTGGCGACACTTGCGAGCTTCAAGCAGGTCGACGACGACGACGATGATGACGACAAGCAGGCCTTGATTATTATTTTCCGTGGATCGGAGGAGCTGCTAATAAACATGAAGTGTACGTCGTCCCGCGCCCTAAACGTACACGTCGCCCTAAACGCACCCGCCACCCTGGCGGGTGCGGGGCACGGCCGCCGGCTTCTTGGCTGGCAGATGGGCGAGGCCGAGGAGGTGACCAGCGGCGGCCGCGGGCTTCTGTCCGTCGATGACAAGCTGGGCGAGATCGCGGACGTGGCGAGCGCAAACCGGAAGCTCCTGTCGGACACGCTGGACGAGATTGCCGGCATGTCCCACGGCGCAAACGGCCGGCGCCTGCTTAGCACCTTGTGGTCTCAGATAACCAGCGCCCAGGGAGAGGACGTCCTCGCCCGCCAGAAAAAGCTGGGCGTGTCGCCCGACGACGAGACCGATCACGCTGCCCGGCGCAACCTTCTGTCGACCGAGCTCGAGAGCATCGCCAGCACGTCCGGCGAGGACACCATGTCCGGCGGCCATCCTGAGCACAGGGTACTGACCACGGGCCTCATCGGCATGTTCGACGAGATCCAAGACGGGCGCAGCCAGGTGCCGCCCGGCGACTTCCCAAGTGGATGCCGGCCACCCAGCGGAGGCTCCTGCAGCTGCCCAGCCTGCAGAAGCCCAACAAAGTGGTGGCCCCGGACGGGAGCGGCGACTTCAAGACCATCACCGAGGCCATTGCCGCCGTGCCCAAGACCTTCGAGGGCCGCTTCGTCATCTACGTGAAGGCCGACGTGTACAAGGAGTACGTCACCGTGCCCAAGGACATGGCCACACAGCCTCGGCGACGGAGCACGGGAGCGGCGTCGGCGTGTGGCGGTGTGTGGCCACCCGCCTGCTTGATGCCATCACACCGGCCATCGAGCGCTGCCATCACACAGGTACACGCAGGCACACGTACGCAACAGGACCCCGTCTATAGGGCATACTACTGTACTGCAGCCGCTCATGTACTGCAGCCGAAGCCGACGTGCATGCATGCATGCGTGGATCTGCAGTGAACCATTTTAAAAGTTCATGGATAAAAAATGCAGTTTCAAAGTTAATGGACCTAGATGACACAAAAACGAAAGTTAATGAACCCAAAAATGCAGTTTCAAAGTTGATAGACCTAGATGACACTTCACTGAAAGTTAACGGACCTCTGGTGTATTTTACTCTTGAAAAAAATATTCCAACAAGTGGTTCGAATCTAGATATTGTAGTGCATTTGTTTACGTTTTAAGTTTTATTACATTATCACACACAAAATAACAAAGAAAATAAAATGTTGCTAGTCGGAATTGAACCTAGGTCCAAGCAAATGAGAAGAGAGCCACTCGCGTCTTTGTGTTAATTATTAAGTTTGGTTATTCCACCTTTTTTATTCGAGTTTCTCTAAATAGAATGATCTTTTTATTTGGGTTCCTCTAAACAGAATGAAAATAGCAAAAAATATGAAGCAAAATAGGATTGAACAGAAAACCTCACTATCACTAATTAAACGAGTTTGCCTTACCACTACAACACTCGAGCTTTTGCACAAAATAAGGTTATTTCACCATTTTTCCCAATTTTTTCCAGGTTTCTCTAAATAGAACGAAAATAGCAAAAACAAATTGAGGCCAATTATGCTTTTGTGTATTTTTGGATTATTTGATCCTTTTAACATTTAATTCCTGGTTTACCAAAAAGAATGAAAACAGCAAAAACTGTCTTAGGTTGGGATCAAGCCTCAGCAAATTTAAGACATACCACTAAGCCATTTCTTTCACTATGACAGAGGTGGTTCATTTACGTTTAGTTTTTGTTAGTACAGATAACGTAGATGTTCCTCAAGTACGAAGTGGCTAGAGTTCAGGCACGCGGAAACAAAGTCGATTTTTTTTAAAAATAATATTTTTGAACCCCTGTCGGCATCTCAGGGGCCGATAGGCCGGACGTGGGAGCCGATAGGCCTATCGGCCCCTCCGAGGCCGATTGCTCCATTCCATGTTGTATCCGCTCTACCCTGCACATAACCATCACCCGTTGTGCCCCTCTTTTCTGAACACAGCTATTACTGGTCAGAAAACAAACTTTAGCACTTTTCGAGCAACATTAAAGACACTTGCACTCCTTTTCTGGACCTATAAACATACATCACCCGCAATAACTTAAGGAACCTTACAAACTTTTGAAGGAACAAACAAATTCTAATATTAACCTAGCATGCTTCGTGGACCAAACCTACAATACTAAATGGCATGTGTGGAACTATAGGTAGCTAAGATAACTAGTCCCACCACTAATCCTAACATGTCTTAGGGAAAGTAAACAAAGCACGTCTTGCAATGGCATGTGTGGAACTTTGTACTTCTAATGTTTAGAGGTCCACCACTAGGCCTAACATACCTTAAGGAAAATTATAGGAAATTGTTCTCATATCAAATGTCGACTCGAGCTCCAAGGTAGCAAGCAATCGACAATTTTGTGTTGGGGGCGAGATGTGATTTCCTCATGTGGAGTCCACCTACTACATACACACGCTCTCTGCAGTCGGTAGCCATGCCTCTACCACCCTGCACACTTGGCCACACCTCTGCCACCATGCACAGCTGGCCACGCCTTCACCGCACCGTATGTGCCATGTTCTCTTGGCTGATAAGCCATGGCTGAAAATATTGTTGGCTAATTTGTTGTGAGAGAAAAATACTGTTCGTTGGCTGAAAAAGTATGGCTTATAAGCCAAGCGAACAGGGCGCATGGTCGCCCGAGTTGCCCTACACGCTGGCAGACCCCATCAATGCACGCCCAAGTCCGCCTCGCCAATCGAACCCCACGCTGCCCATGCCCTCGTCCGGCCACAACTCAACACACGTACCACAGCTGGCTGCACCCCACATCACCGGCACCATCATGCCCTCACCTGGATGTAGCTCCACTCGCCTAGCTAGTTACACCCTACACCTTTGCCTTTGATAAACAACACTCCTTTGCTGAGTTCTCTGTCCTGCCCATGACGACCCTTTATCTTCAGGTCAATCTCAACATGCATAGCGTCTAATAATGCAAGTCCTCGTTTTGGGCCAGCCAAGATCAAACGAGTATCCTGCGCGAAAGGGTTTACATGATAGGTCAGTGACAAATTATTCCAAATACATAGCGTTGTGGAAAAAAAAAGTGGATGAAATTAAGCCGACAACATGCTAAAGTGGATGAAATTGCGTATACTTATTGAAGACATCTGGCAGATACATTCTCAACCAATAGAAATCAATTTGAATGTCAGTACTATATAGATTTTAGCCTTATGATCTTGGTACAAAAGATAGGGTGTAATATTTATTGAAACAAAAAGGAAGCAATGCATTGTTTGTTTGTTGGGAAGAGAAGGAGCTGTACCTTAGAGTTAATGAGTTGGGATCGGTCTCTGGGGTGGCGGTAGAGATAAACACACTTCTTGTCAATGCAGTCCCGCGCAATGACAGTGCCATACACTCGAATCGGGTAACCGATGTCCGAACAGGCTATCTTGACAGATAAGATGTTTACTCCCCCCCATAGCATGTGTGGCTTGCTCATTTCGAATGCATCATCATCAGTAAATCTCATCCGACCATGGGGCGATGTAGCAGACGAAAAACCACAATTAAACAAGGTAGCTTGAATTCTTGCTCACAATAAATAATTGTTCTAGCAAAACTAGATGAAAGTGCAAACACAATCATATTATATAATCAAGCAAAAAAAAGGTTGCCGGAAGAATAATCCTGGGTGATTTACACTCCTCGTCGAGGTCGAAACTTGCGAGGTTGACGAAGTAGAGCCGTTGTAGTAGATGCCCTTCTGCTTGGGATCAAAGTCGAGGAGATGTGAGCCTCTGCTTCCCGCCGTCGACCTTCGGGGTCCCCGCCTCCTGGAGACGATAGGCCTTCTCCAGCGCTTCCTCCCTGAGCCTCTCCGCCTCCGCCACTCGTTTGGCCTCGGTCATGCCGAAGAAATCCGGAGTCCTCATCTCAGAGGCAAGCCGGACGTACTCCCGCCCCAAGCACAGCAGCTCCTCGTTGGCATCGCCTCGCTTCACCATCTCATCCCACGCTCGCTCACGGAGCCACGCCGACTCCGCCGCTCGGTCGGCCTCGCTCAGGCCTAATAGATTAGGATACTCTGCAGCAGAAGCACTACGATCACGACGAGGATAGACGATCTTGTTGAGGTTCGCGATCTGCTGGCTTAACACATCCAAGCGCTTCTCCATCGCCTGCGACTCTGCCCACGTAGGTGCCTTTGGCTCCAAACTCGACCCCGCCTCCGCCTCCACTTCCGCCATGATGAACACGCCGCCAAGCGCCAACTAGAGAGATTTTCTCAATCACGCTAAAGGTTTACGCGTCTTTGTATTAAGACAGAGAAAAGTTAGATACAACACGCCTTCGGATACCTTAGGGGTAGTAAAGATTTACATGGAAGCTTTAAACAAGAAAAGAAAAGCCGATCTAGGTTTTGAGACAAGGCGAGCTAACTAAAACACGGAGCACGTCCGGTATGGATGACTATGAGTCGGAGTGTTGCACGGCATCTCTCCATGCATGCATGCAGGTGTCTCATGGAAAAAAAGGAACAGAAGCGAGTCAAAGACCAGCTGGCCGAATGGCGCATACGTGCATGAGCACTACAAGAGAGGAATTCTATTTTTTTAGGAGGCACTAGCGCCCGGATGTCCAACACCAATAGCGTCTCCGGACGCACCTCCCAGTCCTAGCCAACTGAAATGTGGCCCAACTTCCAGTCACAGGCCCACCATCGGGAGCATTCCATCTAAGCATCCTCGCATAATAGAAAAAGTGAACAGAAGTGCTATCTGCCCGCGTAATGGAAGTGGAGAGCGTGCGCTCGTGTCCGCGCCGCCATCCCCAATGCCCCCTCCGCTAGCCCCCCGGCGCGCCCCCTCCCTAGTCTGAGAAGGATGCAACGCAGCAGAAGGCGTGAGGAGGAAACACCAAGGTGAGGCAGGAGAAGGCGAGGAGGGAGATGCAACGCCCGATCTACTTTTGAAACATCCGAATACAATACTTGCAACATACATATGAAGATAGATAAAACATTTGAAACATGCGTCTGAAACACTTAAAAAACACATGAAACACTTGAAAAACCATTGCAAGTGCAACACATAAGCAAAATCTAGATAAAACACTTACAACATATGTGTGAAACATATGCAACATCCACATAAACACACTTGCAACATACGTCTGAAAAAACAGATGAAACAATGGGAACAAACATTTGCAACATAAGTGTACAACAATTGAACATATGCAACATCCATACGAAACCCTTGCAACATGCCTCTGAAACAAATGAAACACTTGAAACATATGGTTTGCAACATGCGCTTTTAGCGCAATGTCACCTTACTGCTTGGATGAATGGAGGTCATGTTCGTGGAGCTCGACAATGGCGCGGAGCTCGATGCCATAGAGTACACGGAGGTCGCCGGTGTGGAGCTCGTCAGTCGCACGAACCTTGGTAGTGGCCGTGGCAGGCAGATGGAGCGCGGTCGTAACAGGAGGCACAAGTCCTGGTAGGGGAGGCACGTGGCGTGCGCAGGCGGGGGCAGCATCGGTGGAGTCTGTCCCGCAAGCCGCGAGCAGGATCCACGCGGGTTGGGGGCGCCGATGAGCGGACATCCTGCGAGCGGGGGTGGCGTAGGCGGAGTCCATCCCGTGAGTGGGGCGGCGCTGGCAAGCGGAGTCCATCCTGCGCGAACGGGGGTGCGCAGCGCAGAGCGGGCGGGCGACACGTGCGGAGCATGCGGATGAGTGGACGAGAATGAGCCGCGTCTGGATGGGAGTCACGGGATGGACACCCATAACATATCATTAACATTTTTTGGTGTCTCCTGCACAATCGACTAATGGTTAGCAAATTGGACGGCCGGGGATAGGGCGGACACGAATCGGACGGAGGAGGCAGGTGCCTGACGGATTTGCAGCGCAGCAGGAGAGTGCAAACGAGCAAATTTTTTTTTACTATATATGGACCAGACACCAGATCAACTTACATTGTTATTACCATCATCTCATAATACTAATAATATTATTACAATATATAAGTTGTGTCCCAATGCAAGGAACGTTGTCTAGTCGTGTCCATGCTATTGAAGCCTGCCTTCTTGCAATGGTCACGGCACGTCGAGCTTGGCCTCGGTCAACAAGGCGGCGAAGCCTAGGAACTGTTGGGAAAATTATTCCCAATAAGCTGAGTACTCAGAGGCCTTCGCCAAGGAGGGGGCAAAGGTTTGTTTAAGTAAGACAACAATTCATATGACTCAATTAGGGTTTTAGTGATTCATTGCTCTCCCATTTACATGGGGCTTGCTTTCCCCTTTTATAGATCACTATATAGGGCGGAGTTCTTTTACACCTATGCTCTCACAATCGGCAGGGTATATTCTAGGCATATGCCCGTACACTCACAAACTCCTAGGGTACGTTAGGTCTTCTCTCCCTCAACCTTCTTGCCTCATGGGTCTTAGCTTTAAGCCCACTGGTGGCCCAGTGGTTATGCAGCACGTGCCTCCTTCGGGAGCCCTGCCCATAAAAGGCGAAGGCCTAACCTCTGCCGGTCTTCTCCAGCTGCTGAGTTGATTCATCGTCTTCCCCCAGCGACCTTCGCGTCCTCCTCCTGGGCGCCGCCTTGAAGCAATCTTCGGGCCTTCGCCGAGACGCCTCCACTGGCCATGGACCTTCGCAAGGTCAGGTGTTGTAGGCAAAGGTCCCTGCAAGATTCCTGTCAAAATAAACACGACAGCCCATATTCTAGCTTAGTCCGTTAGATGTGTGATGAAGAGATGTGTGGGGATGATAGCCTTCGCGACCAAGCTATCTGTGTCCCAACAAGAACATAACATGGTAAGAGCTGACAAGGCATGGCTCGCCGTGGTCGGTTAGGATGCTGGGGAGGAAAGACTGGTGCCAACTTCGGTGCACGTCCGTCCATGGTGTTAGCATCTTGTCTTGGAATGAGGAACAGGTCTTGTATTTTGATGACATGCAAGGTTCATATATAAGGGTCTCTATGTAGTGGGAATTCACTGATGGCGGAGCCGAAAGGAGGATGCCTGGTGGAGCAAGGAGCATAGAACTAACAGGACTGGTATCAAGTAAGATGATGCATAGCACCTCTATATTATATCGATAACCCGTCCTGACAACAATGAGGAGCCCGATAGAGATCATGAAGATGGTCAGGTGTTTTTAGTGCTTGCAGGATTCAAGCCACAACTCTTAGCACATATGCTTATGCGATAATGCGAGATTACGCGAAGCAAATTGGCTCTGTGGGCTGTAATAATTACAAGTTTACCTAGGAACACTCTTCTTTATGAGCATAATTGCTTTGTTGCCCCGTGAGATTTGTGTTTCTTGCTTGGGTCGAGTACATTTGTTATTCAAAGATGCCAGCTCCAATTTATCATTCTTGCAAAAGGTTCATGTCTCAGTCCGGTGAATCTTACAGCACATCCACAACTTGACTTATTTCAAACTCTAGAGCCACTACGACTAAGGAAGGCTCCTGGAATTTTTTGCCATTATTTTCCAGTGATAGTGTTCGTCGTGCTTTCAGTGAGGTACAATAATTTTTTCTAACACTGTTGGATACTGATTCAGAGCTTTTACTTGAATTCAATTTGTTAATCTCTGCTCCATGACCGTAGATTCTTGGAGTAACGCCAATGTTTAATTATTTTAGTTGACGTGTATCCATACAACGGGCACCCTCATTAATACAATATATATGACTTCACAGGAGACTAAACTTATGCTCGACTCATATCAGTCGGATAAGAAAGAGAGTGCGAGGGTTACACCATTAAGGGCCTATCTGGCATAGCTTCACCAACAGTTTCATGAGATGTTATGAGTTGTTTTTTTTCCAAACACCATTTTTTAAAATAGCTTCATGGGTGAAGCTATTTTTCCCTCCTCTCACCATAGGATGTGATGGAAGAGAGTTCAAAAACGTAGCGAGGGGGCCAAGCATGCACAAAAGACTCCTTTTGCCCGGGCAGAGATAGAGAGAGCTACGTACTCTTGCCGGGGCGTGGCCCGCCAGGGTGTGGCCACCGAAGCACGGTCGGCGGGGGGCGGTGGGGCGCGGCCGTCAGGAGCTATGTACGGACGAGAAGATGAAGGAGAGACATGTCGCATCGGAAGAACACGGCAAAGGCCACTGGAGCTAGGAGAACAGCGTGGCCGGAACGACAGGTGAGCGGCATGACTGTCGTCACTGGGGCACGAGCGGGCAAGAGCGGGCGAGCGACCAGGACTACTCCCTCCGTCCCTTTTTCAGAGTCGTTCCAGCTTTGAACCTGGTGCATCGAAGATGCTTTGAACCTGGACGCTGCCTGTGTCCATGTGCATGGAAGAGACAGTGAATAAAGACAGTTTACAGCCGTGCCAGAACGACTCTGAAAACGGGACAGAGGGAGTAGGTGCGAGCGGCGCAGCCATCGTCGTCGGGGCACGTGTGGACGCTGGAGCCTGCGAGGCACACACAACTAGAGCTCGCGGCCGCCTGGGCTAGCAGGTCACGCGTGGGGCTTGCAGGCGGTGTTGGCGCAGCCGTGACTCACGGAGGAAACCGATGGGTAGGTGAAAAAATAGGAAAAAAAGTGGAAAGGGAAAAATGGGGGCACTGTAGTCATTTGATTCATTTTGTCTCCGATCATGAGCTATTTTGCAAAACAGGTTGAAAAAACAGTTTTAGCTTCATTGATAAAGGTGTTGGTTGAGCTGAAACTTTAAGGTGGTGCTTGGAACTGCTCCGTTCTATGTTTTTCAGCTCTGCTGCACGTTTTTTAGTCAAACGGTATCAGCTTCACGCACTCTATTCGAAAAAAAAGGGTGGAGTTGTGAGAACACCTAAAGAGGTGCTTCACAAACTCCAATTTTTTGTGGAACTGCTCCGCGGTGAAGTTTGTGAAAGCAGAGTTTGTGGAGTAGTCCCAAACGCTCTAAAAAACAACTTAACTAGTGAAACTGAGCTATGCCAAGCAGAGCCGTGTATTTTGAGTTTCCCAGAGCTAGGCGATCCGAACCAACACGTGACGCTAAATTTATTAGTTGGTGACAAAAAAAAACATCAACATAAGCTTTTTTGTTAAAAAAAATGGCACATCGATCTACCGCTTGCATAATCACCCAACAAATACTTGTGCTTTGTATGTAGTGAAGTGATGAAGCCACAGCCGCCCTATCATGCCTTCCTCTCTGGCTGGCTGTCCCAGAGGGACCAAGAGAGCGCAATGCGGCAATGGGCTGCTGGCTCATGGACCTATTTGGGTGGCCTGCATGTCAGGCTGAATACCAGGTGGGTTGTTTCGGGCCGTGTTGGGCTTAAAAACCATGGATGGATGATTGCATCTCATCGAAAGCCGATAAAGAAACAACATAGTGGCTCTATAGCATAATTTTATCGGCAGCACTAGCGCCTTGAGGTCCACGTGCTTGCGTCCGTTCGGACGCCAGCGGCTGCTCCGCCACATCAGCTCGGATTCACGCGCCTGCTCCATTTCCCACGCTCGCATTTGAACCAGCTATTTCAGATCCGTTGTCCACACTGCTCGGATGACTCACCCCCGTCTCTTCCACAAGAGCACCGCGCGGCCTGTGCCTCCTCCCCACACCGCTGTCAGCACCCTGTGCCTCCTCCACGCATCGGTACCCGCGGCTTAACCCTGCCCGTCCTCATGGACATCAACACTGGCAGTTTGCACTTGCAAAAAGAAACACTCGAATGCAACATACATTTAAAACAGATAAAACATTTGGGATATATATGCTTGCAATATGTGTATGAAACATATGCAACATCCAGATAAAATAAATGCAACATGAAAAAACACTTACTGCAACATAAGACTGAAACAACTGAAACATTTGGAACAAACTATTGCAATATATGTGTGAAAACATATGCAACATCCAGATAAATACAGTTGCAACATACGTCTGGAAACAAATGAAATATTTTGAACACATGCTTGCAACAGGCTTCTGAAACACTTGCAACATGTGCAACATCCATAAGAAACAACTGCAACAAACCTTTGAAATGACTGAAACACCAGAAACATATATTTGCAACATAGGGGAGGGAAGCCTGGGCCAGTCGATTCCAGCCGTCCGGGTCGGACCAGGCGGCGAGCGGCGGCACATGAGCACCAGCGCCACTAGTATCAGGTTTGGCTCGGCGCAGACGATAGGGGATGGGAGGGGCGAGGAGCACCATGGCCGTCGGGGGTGTAGAGGGCACCACGCAAGGAGGAGAAGAATCGCCCATTCCCCTGCAACACCGCTGCCTCACCTCAATGGATCTTGCCGGAGGTGAGTGGATCTTGTTCCTACTCCATATATCTCGCCGGGGTGGGGGAGAGGGTTGTCGGATCTGCGACCGTTGGAGGCTCCCGGTGGGGGAGGATGCCGGGCGTTGGTTCGCTGCGGCAGGGATGAGGAGCACGGAAGGGGTAAGGACGGGAGCGGAGCGAGGCGTGCGGGAGTTGATTTTGTTTTTTTAGGCGAGCGACGCATGCGACAGTAAGTGGAGCGGAGGTCTTCCGGACGTCTTAATAATAGTGGTACCATAATTTTATTTATTCTCAGATTTCTGATTTAAGCATTCCTGTTAAAAATCAACTTTATTTTCATTATATTATAATTATAAAACATGATAGTTGGTTGCATTTTTAATTGTCATCATCCATTTTCTTACCTGCAAGTCCTCATGGACATTGATGATGCTATGCTCTCCATTTGCTCTGTCTACTGCACATCCAACGGCTGGGCTACCGCATGACTCGGCTCTCCCTTCCCTTACCGATAGCGAGCGGCCCGCGGACCGCGGGGACACGAATGCCTCCTCGAGCGGGAGCCATGGCGGTGGCGGTGAGGGCGGCGCTGCTGCCCTCCTCATCCTCCTCCCCGTCACCGCTGCTCCACCTCCCGCGCCGCTTCCTCTCGCTTACGGTGACTCCCTACCCTCTCTACTACGACCTCATCGTGCACCACCACGGCCTCCGACGCCGACAGGAGCCTCGCCTTCTTCGATGACGAGAAGAAGGAAGATGAGGGAGGGGAGCGGGTGGTCAGTAAGAAGGGCGGAGACAACGACAACAAAGGGGAGGTGCTGGAGAGGAAGGTGGAAGACTTCTTCAGGTCTCTGAATAAGGGCCCCGGCAAAGCCGACACCAAGGCCAAGAGACCGGGAGCGGAGCCGCGGCAAGTGAAGCGCGAGGCGCCAAGGGAGGAGGAGCGTCCACAGCCGTACCTCGTCACCAGGACCACGGAGCTGCCACCCAGGTGGGATGGCCCGGCCAGGACCGTCGTGCTCATTGACAAGCCCAAAGGTGATGCCTTTCCCCTCCCCTTTGGTGCATTGCAGGTTCTGGGATTCTCACCCAAAGGTGATACCTTTCCCCTCCACTTTGGTGTATTGCAGGTTCTGGGATTCTCACCAAAATGTATCATCTAAGACAACAGTAGTATTTTAGCTACTTTTATCTGCTGCACAAGCACCACTGGAAAATTCGTTTTCTGAAATGTGTGAGCGATTAGCGCAACTATTACATGGCAATCAGTCGGTGTGGCAACTGCAGCTTTGCCTCAAGACAGGGTTCTGTATTGTGTTTCCTATTAGGGCAGATAATAATAAGTTAATGCGCAGATAGGATTAGGTTCGAGCGGTGTTTTATTAATTTGCTCTGTTGCCTTCCATCCTGAACAATTCATCTGAACTCGTCTTTCCTCTAATCTTAGGATGGACTTCATTTACTGTTTTGTGGCAAGTTGCGGCGCTTGGTGAAAGTACAAAAGTTGATATCAGGGTTTTTTCACTGTGTCTAGCATTTGCCCTTAGCATTAACTATATGTTTTGCAATATTTGTGTGGTCTCAGGTTGGACATGCTGGAACTCTGGACCCCATGGCAACTGGATTGTTGGTTGTTTGTGTAGGAAAAGCAACCAAAATAGTTGACGCTGGTAAACCCATAGTTTTCACATTGGATGTGGCCGCCGCGGGCAATTCCACCAGCGAGTTCACCGACGATGCAAGGAGCCACCGCTTTCCCTCTCAACAATCGAGAGTGCGCGACTGTCCCCTACCTGGAACGCTAACTGTCGGAATTTTGTAAATCGGACTAGTAAATTTATACGATTGCCGCGCTGCTCTAGGAAGACGATGGTAGCATCCAAAAGACATGAGTATTTATACTGGTTCAGGCCGAAGCCCTACGTCTAGTCTCTGAGATGATCGAGTGCGTGTTCCTCGCTTGAATGCTCTGAAGTTCTTACAATGAGGGGTGCAAGAATGGTGAGAGAGGTGGTAGAACCTATGCTAGGCGATGGGCTGCCCAAAGGGAAGCTTCAGGAGCCCTTCTACTATGATGAATGAATGGAATGGTAGAGGATGTCCTGAATGCGTTGCCCGGGCGGTCCTTATATAGAGTTCGGGGCCAGGGCTGATACAAAGAGGAGGTTCCCTCGACCGAAGGGTCGAGAGCTTGAGGGAGGTCCTAGCTAACTTGGCTTGCAAGCTACGCCGTCTTTTGGTGCTCATCCAGGCGTGGCTGTTGTCATGGTCTTGTTGCCACACCGCGGTAGGGTGTGACGTGGTGCTATTGTGTTGGCCGTAGCGGCACTGTAAACACGGTGATGGTTCGTCAGCCATCCTGTGCAACGCGGTATCCATCATGTTCTTCGTTACCATCTCCTGGTTTCCCAGGACGTCACACGGGAGTTGCTAGCCGCCCCGGTTCATTGATCGCCTGGTTGCTTCGCGAGGCTGAGGTCCACGACCCTGATCGTCGGGGTCGGGGTTTTTAACTGATCTGGACGGCCTCTGTGTTGAGGCCCTTGTCGTAGATCCCACCCCGAAGTGGGTAGGATCGTACATACTTTTTATTGGTCCGTATCTGGACGGTGGGTTTTGTACCCGTTTCCGCTGCTATGCGGTGTTGTCTCGTCCGTGCAACGTGGCACGGGGTTGGCGCCTGACCGGGCCGAGGTGATTGTTGTTCCCTCGGTCCTTGTGGGGTCAGTGCGGTACGGTCGCCCTTGTCAGAGCAAGAGCGTCAGGCTGGGCTTGACCTCTCCCCATCCCCTCTGGGGTCATGGCGGGGAGAGGTCACGCGTTTCTCAGGCGCCGTGTAGCTAAGGCGGGGAGAGGGATCGTGACCGTCCCCCGCCCTTTCGTCAACCTGGATTTCTCATCTAACTGGCTTCAGTTGTTTGGGCCTTCGCTAGCTAGGGGGTTGTGGGTCGTGTGGCCTGCCAACCAATTGGTGCCTTGAGACACCCTGGGGTTATAACCCCGACAAGTCTTTAATTTCAAATTTTGATAAGGCATTGCGGGCAGCAAAAAACTGATGGCTTTACGTTGGGGTGAGATGTGATTTCCTCATGTGGGTCCCACCTGCTACACGCGCTCTCTGGGGTCCGCAACCATACCTCTGCCACCCCACACAGCTGGCCATGCCTCCACCGCACCGTATGGTCGCCCGGGTTGCCCTGCACGTTGTCGGACGCCCATCGGTACACGCCTGCGCCCGCATCGCCGATCAAACCCCACGCCACCCACGCCCTCATCTGGCCACAACTCCACACTCTGTGACGATCTGAATCATTTGTCACCTCCCTTAGTTATCTATGACTCGAGAGGAAATCACAGATTGATATCAAGTTCATATACCAAAGTTATGATTTTTTTTTTAAAAAAATGAGCTATCAGGAAAAAAAAATGCATCCAAGTGATGCTTCTTTTTAAGAAAAGAAAGAAGCAAAACTTAAGCCAAAATGGAATTAAGAAATATTCCAAGAAAGAAGCAAAAATTAAGCCAAACTGGAATTAAAAAAAATAGTCCAACAAGGGGTTCGAATCTAGATATTGTAGTGCATTTGTTTACGTTTTAAGTTTTATTACATTATCACACACAAATAACAAAGAAAATAAAATGTTGCTAGTCGGAATTGAACCTAGGTCCAAGCAAATGAGAAGAGAGCCACTCGCGTCTTTATGTTAATTATTAAGTTTGGTTATTCCACCTTTTTATTCGAGTTTCTCTAAATAGAATGACCTTTTTATTTGGGTTTCTCTAAACAGAATGAAAATAGCAAAAAATATGAAGCAAAATAGGATTGAACAGAAAACCTCACTATCACTAATTAAACGAGTTTGCCTTACCACTACAACACTCGAGCTTTTGTACAAAATTAGGTTATTTCACCATTTTTCTTATTTTTTTTCTAGGTTTCTCTAAATAGAACGAAAATAGCAAAAACAAATTGAGGCAGAACAGGAATGAACCTAGAACCTCACCAATGAGAAAAGGATGCACTACCACGGTGCCAATTATGCTTTTGTGTAGCTGTTCCTCAAGTTCGAAGTGGCTAGAGTTCAGGCACACGGAAACAAAGTCGATTTTTTTTAAATAGTATGTTTGAACCCCTGTCGGCATCTCAGGACCGATAGGCCTAAGTGGCCGGACGTGGCAGCCGACGGCCGCCAGGATGGCTTGTCGGCGCCAATGGCCCTACTTGGAACCGATTAAAATCGGATTCCTCATCGCCAACCGCAAGAATCCTGCTAAACAGCCTGCGACATCCATGATTCTTGCAACCACGTAAGAGATTACGGTCACAAGATTGAACCAAAGCACCATGGATTCCAGGTACCATGGTCGCATAGCCGCAGTTTGCCTACCGTACCGCACGGCTGCAGACCACGGTCCCGAACAGGGCCTATGACCATCGCCAGGCACTTCGCTATCATAAAGTACAAGGCTTTTCCTGACGCTGGAGGTGTGGGCAGTGATTCTTCCGTCAAAATTTCCCTCTATAACTTCAACTGCAACAGTTGCCTCCACTACAATAGGCGCGACTGTATACGTCACCATTCCGCCCTTCTTGTCAAGGCCTCCACTACAACAGTTGCCAGGCACTTTGCTATGCATTGTTTGTTTGTTGGGAAGAGGAGGAGTTGTACCTTAGAGTTAATGAGTCGGGATTGGTCTCGGGGGTGGCGGTAGAGATAAACACACTTCTTGTCAATGCAGTCGCGGGCAATGATAGTGCCATACACTCGGATCGGTTAACCGACGTCCGAAGAGGCTATCTTGACTGATAAGATGTTTACTCCCTGTCGGTGTTTCAAGTAACCAACTAGTAAATTTATACTATTGTGGTGTGCTAAGAGGACACAAGGGTTATACTGGTTCGGGCCGAATGTCCCGACGTCTAGTTTCGAGTTGCTCGCGTTACTAGCACTGAGTTTGTAGTAGGGGGTTACAAACTAGCGAGAGAGGGAGGAGCTCCCAAGTCTCTGTGGTTCGTCTGCTCGATGCTTCTACTGCTATATCTATCGGTCGATTGATCTCTCGCGGTGTGATGTGCGATGCCTCTTAGTGGGATGCCCTATTTTCCCTTTTATAGGCCAAGGGAAAGCAGGGGTTACAACGGAAGGGAAGAGGGAAAAAAGAAAGAGAAATAAGGCTCCCGGAGGTATGCCGTCCTCCTCTTTGCGTGGGTCCCGCTGGCCCTGTAGATCGTGGTGGCAGCAGCGTCGTACCAAGGTCCTGTTGGCCGCTGCAGCATACGTGCGGGCGTCGTGCGTCGTTCTTGTCTTCCATCCCATCCGAGCGGACGGAATGTCCAAAGGGTCCCCTGACAGAGGCCATACGGGGGGCTGGCGGTACAGTGCCAGTCAACTGACGCCGGTTGACTGACGTTGGATGGTGTACAAGCAGGGAGTTGGCAGCATAGTGCCGCCCCTGTTGACGCGGTGGGCGATGTGAGTCTCCCCGCAAGGCCTGATGCGACCGCCAGTCACATCAAGACACGTCTGAGACGTGCTTCCGGGCGTGCGCCTCCATGCCGTAGTGGTTGAAGCGGTTCGGGTCCCACCCTGGGGCCACTGCTTTTGTCCGGTAGCAAATTCGACCCCCAGGGAACGAGCGAGGCGGAAATCTCGCCCTGGGGTCCGGGCGAGACGGAATCCGACCATCGGGGGGTGGATGAAGCGGAGCCCTCCCCGTGGGACCGGACCAGTTGGAGCCCACGCCTAGGGGTCAGACGAGGCGGAAACCTCGTCCTCGAAGTTGGAGCCCACGCCTTGGGATTGGACGAGATGGAAACCTCGTCCTCGGAGTTGGACGAGTGGCCCAGCCCCTGGGGGTCGGACGAGGCGGAAACCTTGTCCTCGGAGTTGGACGAGACGTGGCCCGGCTCCTAGGGATTGAACGAGGCCGCAGTTGCATCCTTAACCATCGGATGAAGTGACATGACGCTCCTTAATCCTTTGGTTCGGATACCCAGGTATAGGTATCCGACACTCCCCCGCATAGCATGTGTGGCTTGGTCATTTTGAATGCATCATCATCAATAAATCTCATCCGACCATGGGGCGATGTAGCAGACAAAAAACCTCAATTAAACAAGGTAGCTTGAATTCTTGCTCACAATAAATAATAGTCTAGCAAAACTAGATGAAAGTGCAAACACAATCATATAATATAATCAAGCAAAAAAAGGTTGCCAGAAGAATAATCCTGGGTGACTTACACTCCTCGTCGAGGTCGAAACTTGCGACGTTCATGAAGCAGAGCCGATTGTAGTAGATGCCCTTCTACTTGGGATCGAAGTCGAGGATGTGAGCCTCCACTTCCCGCTGCCGACCTTCAGGGTCCCCCGCCTCCCGGAGACGACGGGCCTTCTCTAACGCTTCCTCCCTGAGCCTCTCCGTCTCTACCGCATATATCTCGCCAGAAACACCAGAAACATATATTTGCAACATAGGGGAGGGGAAGCCTGGGCCAGTCGATTCCAGCCGTCTGGGTCGGAGCCGGCGGCGAGCGGCGGCTCATGAGCACCAGCGCCACTAGTATCGGGATTGGCTCGGCGCAAACGATAGGGGATGGGGGCAAGGAGCACCATGGCTGCCGGGGGTGTAGAGGGCGCCGCGCAGGGTGGAGGACAGTCACCTACTCCCCTACATCACCACCGCCTCACCTCCATGGATCTTGCCGGAGGCGAGTGGATCTCGTTCCTGCTCCATATATCTCGCCGAGGTGGGGGGAGGGTTGTCGGATCTGCGACCGTTGGAGGCTCCCGGTGGGGGAGGATGCCGGGTGTTGGTTCACTACGGTAGGGATGAGGAGCACGGAAGGGGTAAGGATGGGAGCGGAGCGAGGCGCGCGGGAGTTGATTTTGTTTTTTTAGGCGAGTGGCGCATGCGACAGTAAGTGGAGCGGAGGTCTTCTGGACGTCTTAATAATAGCATTACCGTAATTTTATTTATTCTCTGATTTCTGATTTAAACATTCCTCTTAAAAATCAACGTTATTTTCATTATATTATAATTATAAAACATGATTGTTCATTGCATTTTTAATTGTCAACATCCATTTTCTTACCTGCAAGTCCTCATGGACATCAATGATGCTATGCTCTCCATCTGCACCATCTGCTGCAGATCCAACGGCTAGGCTGCCGCATGACTCGGCTCTCCCTTCCCCTACTGATAGCGAGCGGCCCGCACACCATGGGGACATGAATGCCTCCTCGAGCGGGAGCCATGGCGACGGTGGTGAGGGCGGCGCTGCTGCCCTCCTCATCCTCCTCCCCGTCGCCGCTGCTCTGCCTCCCGCGCCGCTTCCTCTCGCTCACGGCGACTCCCTACCCTCTCTACTAGGACCTCATCGTGCACCGCCCCACGGACCCCAATCCCCCCAAATGCTCCGCCTCCAATGCCGTCGCGGCCAACCAGTAGCCGTAGCCAGCACCTGACGAGCAGCCGCTCGACCGCGCCAAGCGCCGCAGCTGCCTCCTCCCCCACCCTAATGCTACCACCACCACCAAGCCCTCCTCCTCCTCGTTGGAGTTCGTCGAGCTCCGGCCCGAGGTGGTGGACTTCCCGCGCCTGCATGGGCGCGAGGAAGCGCTCTACTTCCACGACACCTTCTCCATGCCCTGGGAGAAGGACAAGCACTACCACATGCTCTACCACCTGGAGAAGAAGTACTTCCCCCATTAGTCCCATGACAACGCATTCGTCTTCGCTGATGCCGCCCCGGCCTTCGACGCCGATAGGAGCCTTGTCTTCTTCGACGCCGAGAAGAAGGAAGATGAGGCAGGGGAGCAGGTGGTCAGTAAGAAGGGTGGTGACAGCGACGACAATGGGGAGGTGCTAGAGAGGAAGGTGGAAGACTTCTTCAGGCCTCTGAATAAGGGCCCCGGCAAAGCCGACCCAAGTTCAAGAGATCGGGAGCGGAGCCACGGTAGGTGAAGCGCGAGGTGCCAAGGGAGGAGGAGCGTCCGCAGCCGTACCTCATCACCAGGACCACAGAGCTGCCACCCAGGTGGGATGGCCCGGCCGAGACCATCGTGCTCATTGACAAGCCCAAAGGTGATGCCTTGCCCCTCCACTTTGGTGTATTGCAGGTTCTGGGATTCTCACCAAAATGTATCATCTAAGACAACAGTAGTATTTTAGCTACTTTTATCTGATGCACATTCACCACTGAAAAATTCCTTTTCTGAAATGTGAGCGATTAGCGCAACAATTACATGACAATCAATCGGTGTGGCAACTGCAGCTTTGCCTCAAGACAGGGTTCTGTATTGTGTTTCCTATCAGGGTAGATAATAATAAGTTAATGCGCAGACAGGATTAGGTTCGAGCGGTGTTTTATTAATTTGCTCTATTGCCTTCCATCCTGAACAATTCATCTGAACTCGTCTTTCCTCTAATCATAGGATGGACTTCATTTACTGTTTGTGGCAAGTTGCGGCGCTTGGTGAAAGTACAAAAGGTGATAACAGGGTTTTTTCATTGTGTTTGAATGTACCACTTGCCCTTAGCATTAAGTATATGTTTTGCAATATTTGTGTGGTCTCAGGTTGGACATGCTGGAACTCTGGACCCCAGGGCAACTGGATTGTTGATTGTTTGTTTAGGAAAAGCAACCAAAATAGTTGACGCCTGTAAACCCGTAGTTTTCACGACGGATGTGGCCGCCGCGGGCCATTCCACCAGTGAGTTCACCGACGATGCAAGGAGCCACCGCTTTCCCTCTCAACAATCGAGAGTGCGCGACTGTCCCCTACCTGGCACGCCAACTGTCGGTATTTTGTAAATCGGACTAGTAAATTTATATGACCGCCGCACTGCTCTAGGAAGACAATGATAGCATCCAAAAGACACGAGGATTTATACTGGTTCAGGTCGGAGTCCTACGTCTAGTCTCAGAGATGATCGAGTGCGTGTTCCTCGCATGAATGCTCTTAAATTCTTACAATGAGGGGTGCAAGAATGGTGAGGGAGGTGGTAGAACCTATGCTAGGCGAGGGGCTGCCCGGAAGGAAGCTTCAGGAGCCCTTGTACTATGGTGAAAGAATGGAATGGTAAAGGATGTCCCGAATGCGTTTCCTTGTTGGTCCTTATATAGAGTTTAGGGCCAGGGCTGATACAAAGAGGAGGTTCCCTTGATCGAAAGGTCGTGAGCCTGAGAGAGGTCCTAGCTAACTTGGCTTGCAAGCTATGTCATCTACTGGTGCTCATCCGGGCGTGGTTGTCGTCATGGTCTTGTGGCCACACCATGGCAGGGTGTGACGTGGTGCTATTGTGCTGGCCGTGGCGGCACTATAGACATGGTGATGGTCCGTCAGCCATCCTGTGCAACGCGGTATCCGTCATGACCTTCGTTTCCATCTCCTGGTTTCCCAGGACGTCACACGGGAGTTGGTAGCCGTCCTAGGTCGTCGATCGCCTAGTTGCTTCGCGGGGCTGAGGGCCACAACCCTGATCGTCGGGGTCAGGGTTTTTAGCCGGTCTGGACGGCCTCTGTGTTGCGGCCCTTGTCGTAGATCCCATCCCGTAGTGGGTAGGATCGTACATACTTTTTGTCGGTCCATATCTGGACGGTGGGTTTCGTACCCGTTTCCTCTGCTATGCGGTGTTGTCTTGTCCGTGCAACGTGGCACGGGGTTGGCGTCTAATCGGGCCTAGGTGACTGTTGTCCTCTCGGCGGTCGCTCTTGTCAGAGCAGGTGCATCAGGCTGGGCTTGACCTCTCCCCATCCCCTCAGGGGTCAGGGCGGGGAGAGGTCACGCGTTTCTCGGGCGTCGTGTGGCTAAGCCGAGGAGAGGGATCGTGATCATCCCCCATCCTTTCATCAGCTTCGATTTCTCATCTAACTGGGCTTAAGTTGTTTGGGCCTTCGCTAGCTAGGGAGTTGTGGGTCGTGTGGCCTACCAACTAATCGGTGCCTTGAGACACCCCGGGGTTATAACCCCAACAAGTCTTTAATTTCAAATTTTGATAAGGCATTGCGGGCAGCAAAAAACTGATGGTTTTACGTTGGGGTGAGATGTGATTTCCTCATGTGGGTCCCACCTGCTACACGCGCTCTCTGGGGTCCGCAGCCATGCCTTTCCCACCATGCTCACCGAGCCGCATCTCTGCCACCCCACACAGCTGGCCGGCTTGCCCTACACGCTGTCGGATGCCCATCGGTACACACCTGCGCCTGCCTCGCCGATCAAACCCCACGCCACCCACGCCCTCATCTGGCCACAACTCGACACTATGTGACGATCTGAATCATTTGTCACCTCCCTTAGTTGTCTATGACTCGAGATGAAATCACAAATTGATATCAAGTTCATATACCAAAGTTATGATTTTTTTTAAAAAAATGAGCTATCAGGAAAAGAATGCATCCAAGTGATGCTTCTTTTTAAGAAAAGAAAGAATTGAAGCAAAAATTAAGCCAAAATGGATTTAAGAAATATTGCAAGAAAGAAGCAAAAAATTAAG
Source organism: Miscanthus floridulus (assembly GCF_019320115.1). Taxonomy (NCBI): domain Eukaryota; kingdom Viridiplantae; phylum Streptophyta; class Magnoliopsida; order Poales; family Poaceae; genus Miscanthus; species Miscanthus floridulus. The sequence continues at coordinate 6,473,959 of NC_089596.1, forward strand.
CCAAAATGGAATTGAAAAAAAATATTCCAACAAGGGGTTCGAATCTAGATATTGTAGTGCATTTGTTTACGTTTTAAGTTTTATTACATTATCACACACAAATAACAAAGAAAATAAAATGTTGCTAGTCGGAATTGAACCTAGGTCCAAGCAAACGAGAAGAGAGCCACTCGCGTCTTTATGTTAATTATTAAGTTTGGTTATTCTAGCTTTTTTATTCGAGTTTCTCTAAATAGAATGACCTTTTTATTTGGGTTCCTCTAAACAGAATGAAAATAGCAAAAAATATAAAGCAAAATAGGATTGAGCAGAAAACCTCACTATCACTAATTAAACGAGTTTGCCTTACCACTACAACACTCGAGCTTTTGTACAAAAGAAGGTTATTTCACCATTTTCCCAATTTTTTCCAGGTTTCTCTAAATAGAACGAAAATAGCAAAAACAAATTGAGGCAGAACAGGAATGAACCTAGAACCTCACTAATGAGAAAAGGATGCACTACCACGGTGCCAATTATGCTTTTGTGTATTTTTGGATTATTTGAGCGTTTTAACATTTAATTCCTGGTTTACCAAAAAGAATGAAAACAGCAAAAACTGTCTTAGGTTGGGATCAAGCCTCAGCAAATTTAAGACATACCACTAAGCCATTTCTTTCACTATGACAGAGGTGGTTCATTTACGTACATGTTCCTCAAGTACGAAGTGGCAAGAGTTCAGGCACGCGGAAACAAAGTCGATTTTTTTTAAAAATAATATTTTTGAACTCCTGTCGGCATCTCAGGGGCCGATAGGGGCGGCCGTGGGTGCCGACGGCCGCCAGGATGGCTTGTCGGCGCCAATAGTACACAGTATACCCGCGGAAACAAAGGCGATTTTTTTAAAATAATATTTTTGAACCCCTGTCGGCGTCTCAGTGGCCGATAGGCCTACCTGGCCGGACGTGGGAGCCGATAGGCCTGTCGGCCCCTCCGAGGCCGATTGCTCCATTCCATGTTGTATCCGTTCTACCCTGCACATAACCATCACCCGATGTGCCCCTCTTTTCCGAACACAGCTATTACCGGTCAGAAAACAAACTTTACACTTTTCGAGCAACATTAAAGACACTTGCACTCCTTTTCTTGACCTATAAACATACATCACCCACAATAACTTAAGGAACCTTACAAACTTTTGAAGGAACAAACAAATTCTAATATTAACCTAGCACGCTTCATGGACCAAACCTACAATACTAAATGGCATGTGTGGAACTGTAGGTAGCTAAGATAACTAGTCCCACCACTAATCCTAACATGTCCTAGGGAAAGTAAACAAATCACGTCTTGCAATGGCGTGTGTGGAACTTTGTACTTCTAATGTTTAGAGGTCCACCACTAGGCCTAACATGCCTTAAGGAAAATTATAGGAAATTGTTCTCATATCAAATGTCGACTCGAGCTCCAAGGTAGCAAGCAATCGACAAATTTGTGTTGGGGGCGAGATGTGATTTCCTCATGTGGAGTCCACCTACTACATACACACGCTCTCTGCGGTCGGTAGCCATGCCTCTACCACCCTGCACACTTGGCCACACCTCTGCCACCATGCAGAGCTGGCCACGCCTTCACCGCACCGTATGTGCCATGTTCGCTTGGCTGATAAGTCATGGCTGAAAGTACTGTTGGCTGATTTGTTGTGAGAGAAAAATACTGTTCGTTGGCTGAAAAAGTATGGCTTATAAGCCAAGCGAACAGGGCGATCAATGCACGCTGGTAGACCCCATCAATGCATGCCCAGGGCCGCCTCGCCAATCGAACCCCACGCTGCCCATGCCCTCGTCCGGCCACAACTCGACACACGTACCACTGGCTGCACCCCACATCACCGGCACCATCATGCCCTCACCTGGTTGTAGCTCCACTCGCCTAGCTAGTTACACCCTACACCGCCCATGTTGTCGGGGCCTCATCTAGCCACAAGCAGCGGCACCCATGCGCCACCCCATGCCAGCCCGCCGGCCGCACCCCTACCATTGTGCCATTGTCCATCTTCCGGCCTCACCCATCATTTCGGATAATATAGAGGATGGAGAAAGAATGGACGAGAGAGAGGGGGGGGGGGGGGGTGGAATGCAGATGAAGGGAGAAACATCTAACTTATTACGGTCGCACGTTAAGAAACGGATGCAATAGGATGTGTAGTTTGTAGAGATAATTTATTGGTGATGTATTTACTGTGGAAACTTCTGTCAAGTTTGAAGGCTGACACTGTCATAATAAAACCAACACAACAATTTACACACTTAGGGCAGTCCCAACCAAGAAACTATGAGACAGTTTTCCATACTTGCTAATTAATATAGACACCACTGTTTTCTTACAAATAAAATGTTTATCCAAGCATCTATCTTCTCTCTCATAGCATCTACCAATCACATCTTCTTTGTATTTTGGTTCTCTTGTAGACATGGTTTTCTATATAAAAAATCATTGGCTTCTCTCTCTTCAATAACTAGAGTGACACATCAATATTTTGCTTGTTAGTTGGCACACTAATTAATAGCTATAGAAACCATCTAATTTATAGGTCGGGAGTGCTAGCTCTTACTTCTGTAGAGTTCAGCTAGGTGCTGCGCAACTTATATTATTATTGGTAGACGCAACATCACTAATCAGATATGTGGCCACACCGAAGCATGCGCATCTACCAATGAAAATGATGCTTATCTGCAAACTTGTTAGGGGTCCATTATTGACCAAGCAACCTTCACGCGCATCTTGACACCAACTGTAATTACAGCTTCTTCTCTGCCTTTCTTCTTTGGAGAAAATCCAATCCTGCATACAGATTTACCATCACCCGTCTTTGCAACAATTATCAGCCAATCCTTTACAAAAACGGACACAACAGGTCGCTTAAGTTGGATAGCTCTATGGCCCTGCTTGGAACCGATTAAAATCGGATTCCTCGTCGCCAACTGCAAGAATCCTGCTAAACAGCCTGCGACATCCATGATTCTTGCAACCACGTAAGAGATTACGGTCACAAGATTGAACCAAAGCACCATGGATTCCAGGTACCATGGTCGCATAGCCGCGGTTTGGCTACCACACCGCACGACTGCAGACCATGGCCCCGAACAGGGCCTAAGACCATCGCCAGGCACTTTGCTATCATAAAGTACAAGGCTTTTCCTGACGCTGGAGGTGTGGGCAGTGATTCCTCCGTCAAAATTTCCCTCTATAACTTCAACTGCAACAGTTGCCTCCACTACAATAGGCGCGACTGCATACGTCACGTCCACAGTACTGAGCCTTGTTGAAAGAGAATTGGTTTCAAGCTTACATTCCTTCAGTGATCAGTGCACCGTGCCTTTGATAAACAACACTCCTTTGCTGAGTTCTCTGTCCTGCCCATGACGACCCTTTATCTTCAGGTCAATCTCAACAAGCATAGCGTCTAATAATGCAAGTCCTCGTTTTGGGCCAGCCAAGATCAAACGAGTATCCTGCGCGAAAGGGTTTACATGATAGGTCAGTGACAAATTATTCCAAATACATAGCGTTGTGGAAAAAAAAAAAGTGGATGAAATTAAGCCGACAACATGCTAAAGTGGATGAAATTACGTATACTTATTGAAGACATCTGGCAGATACATTCTCAACCAATAGAAATCAATTTGAATGTCAGTACTATATAGATTTTAGCCTTATGATCTTGGTACAAAATATAGGGTGTAATATTTATTGAAACAAAAAGGAAGCAATGCATTGTTTGTTTGTTGGGAAGAGAAGGAGCTGTACCTTAGAGTTAATGAGTTGGGATCAGTCTCTGGGGTGGCAGTAGAGATAAACACACTTCTTGTCAATGCAGTCCCGGCAATGACTGTGCCATACACTCGAATCGGGTAACCGATGTCCGAAGAGGCTATCTTGACGGATAAGATGTTTACTCCCCCGCATAGCATGTGTGGCTTGCTCATTTCGAATGCATCATCATCAGTAAATCTCATCCGACCATGGGGCGATGTAGCAGACGAAAAACCACAATTAAACAAGGTAGCTTGAATTCTTGCTCACAATAAATAATTGTTCTAGCAAAACTAGATGAAAGTGCAAACACAATCATATAATATAATCAAGCAAAATAAAAGGTTGCCGGAAGAATAATCCTGGGCGACTTACACTCCTCGTCGATGTTGAAACTTGAGAGGTTGACAAAGCAGAGCCGGTTGTAGTAGATGCCCTTCTGCTTGGGATCAAAGTCGAGGATGTGAGCCTCCGCTTCCCGCCGCCGACCTTCGGGGTCCCCCGCCTCCTGGAGACGACGGGCCTTCTCCAGCGCTTCCTCCCTGAGCCTCTCCACCTCCGCCGCTCGTTTGGCCTCGGTCATGCTGAAGAAATCCGGAGTCCTCATCTCAGAGGCAAGCCGGACGTACTCCTGCCCCAAGCGCAGCAGCTCCTCGTTGGCATCGCCTCGCTCACCATCTCATCCCACGCTCGCTCACGGAGCCGCGCCAACTCCGCCGCTCAGTCGGCCTCGCTCAGGCCTGATAGATCAGGATACTCCGCAGCAGAAGCACTCCAATCACGACGAGGATAGACGATCTTGTTGAGGTCCGCGATCTGCTGGCTTAACACGTCCAAGCGCTTCTCCATCGCTTGCGACTCTGCCCACGTATGCGCCTTTGGCTCCAAACTCGACCCCGCCTCCACCTCCGCCTCCACTTCCGCCATGATGAACACGCCGCCAAGCGCCAACTAGAGAGATTTTCTCAATCATACTAAAGGTTTACGCGTCTTTGTATTAAGACAGAGAAAAGTTAGATACAACACGCCTTAGGATACCTTAGGGGTAGTAAAGATTTACATGGAAGCTTTAAACAAGAAAAGAAAAGCCGATCTAGGTTTTGAGACAAGGCGAGCTAACTAAAACACGGAGCATGTCCGGTATGGACGACTATGAGTCTGAGTGTTGCACGTCATCTCTCCATGCATGCATGCGGGTGTCTCGTGGAAAAAAAGGAACAGAAGCGAGTCAAAGACCAGCTGGCCGAATGGCGCATACGTGCATGAGCACTACAAGAGAGGAATTCTATTTTTTTAGGAGGCACTAGCGCCCGGACGTCCAACACCAATAGTGTCTCCGGACGTAGCTCCCGGTCCCAGCCAACTGAAATGTGGCCCAACTTCCAGTCACAGGCCCACCATCGGGAGCATTCCATCTAAGCATCCTCATGTAACAGAAAAAGTGAACAGAAGTGCTATCTGCCCGCGTAACGGAAGTGGAGAGCGTGCGCTCGCGTCCGCGCCGCCATCCCCGATGCCCCCTCCGCTAGCCCCTGGCGCGCCCCCTCCCTAGTCTGAGAAGGATGCAACGCAGCAGAAGGCGTGAGGAGGAAACACCAAGGCGAGGCAGGAGAAGGCGAGGAGGGAGATGCAACACCCAATCTACTTTTGAAACATCCGGATACAATACTTACAACATACGTATGAAGACAGATAAAACATTTGAAACATGCGTCTGAAACACTTAAAAAACACATGAAACACTTGAAAAACCATTGCAAGTGCAACACATAAGCAACATCTAGATAAAACACTTGCAACATATGTGTGAAACATATGCAACATCCACATAAACACACTTGCAACATACGTCTGAAAAAACAGATGAAACATTGGGAACAAACATTTGCAACATAAGTGTACAACCATTGAACATATGCAACATCCATATGAAACCCTTGCAACATGCCTCTGAAACAAATGAAACACTTGAAACATACGCTTTGCAACATACACTTTTAGCGCAATGTCACCTTACTGCTTGGATGAATGGAGGTCGTCTTCGTAGAGCTCGACAATGGCACGGAGCTCGATGCCATAGAGTACACGGAGGTCGCTGGTGCGGAGCTCATCAGTGGCACGAACCTTGGTAGTGGCCGCGGTAGGCGGATGGAGCGCGGTCGTAATAGGAGGCAAGAGTCCGGGCAGGCGAGGCACATGGCGTGTGCAGGCGGGGGCAGCGTCGATGGAGTCTATCCCGCAAGCCGCGAGCAGGATCCACGCGGGTGGGGGGGGCGCCGACGAGCGGACATCCTGCGAGCGGGGGTGGCGCAGGCGGAGTCCGTCCCGCGACTGGGGGCAGTGCTGGCAAGCGGAGTCCATCCTACGCGAACAGGGGTGTGCAGCGCAGAGCGGGCAGGGCGACACGTGCGGAGCACACGGATGAGTGGATGAGAATGAGCCGCGTCCGGATGGGAGTCACGGGACGGACACCCGTAACATATCATTAACGTTTTTGGTGTCTCCTGCACAATCGACTAATGGTTAGCAAATTGGACAGCCGGGGATAGGGCGGACGCGAATCAGACGGAGGAGGCAGGTGCCTGACGGATTTGCAGCGCAGCAGGAGAGTGCAAACGAGCAAAATTTTTTTACTATATATGGACCAGACACCAGATCAACTTACATTGTTATTACCATCATCTCATAATACTAATAATATTATTACAATATATAAGTTGTGTCCCAATGCAAGGAACGTTGTCCAGTCATGTCCATGCTATTGAAGCCTGCCTTCTTGCAATGGTCACGGCACGTCGAGCTTGGCCTCCATCAACCAGGCGGCGAAGCCTGGGAACTGTTGGGAAAATTATTCCCAATAAGCTGAGTACTCAGAGGCCTTCGCCAAGGAGGGGGCAAAGGTTTGTTTAAGTAAGACAACAATTCATATGACTCAATTAGGGTTTTAGTGATTCATTGTTCTCTCCCATTTCCATGGGGCTTGCTTTCCCCTTTTATAGATCACTATACAGGGTGGAGTTCTTTTACACCTATGCCCTCACAATCGGCAGGGTATATTCTGGGCATATGCCCGTACACTCACAAACTCCCAAGGTACGTTAGGTCTTCTCTCCCTCAACCTTCTTGCCTCATGGGTCTTAGCTTTAAGCCCACTGGTGGCCCAGCGGTTATGCAGCACGTGCCTCCTTCGGGAACCTTGCCCATAAAAGGCGAAGGCCTAACCTCCATCGGTCTTCTCCAGCTGCTGAGTTGATTCATCGTCTTCCCCCAGCGACCTTGCGTCCTCTTCCTGGGCGCCGCCTTGAAGCAATCTTCGGGCCTTCCAATTTCTGATTAAACATTCCTCTTAAAAATCAAATTTATTTTCATTATATTATAATTATAAAACATGATAGTTCGTTGCATTTTTAATTGTCATCATCCATTTTCTTACCCGCCAGTCCTCATGGACATTGATGATGCTATGCTCTCCATCTGCTCTGTCTGCTGCAGATCCAACGGCTGGGCTACCGCATGACTCGGCTCTCCCTTCCCCTACCGATATCGAGCAGCCCGCACACCGTGGGGACACGAATGCCTCCTCGAGCGGGAGCCATGGCGGCGGCGGTGAGGGCGGCGCTGCTGCCCTCCTCATCCTCCTCCCCGTCACCGCTGCTCCGCCTCCCGCGCTGCTTCCTCTTGCTCACGGTGACTCCCTACCCTCTCTACTACGACCTCATCATGCCCCGCCCCGGCCTCCGACGCCGACAGGAGCCTCGTCTTCTTCGACGACGAGAAGAAGGAAGATGAGGGAGGGGAGCGGGCGGTCAGTAAGAAGGGCAGCGACAGCGATGACAAAGGGGAGGTGCTGGAGAGGAAGGTGGAAGACTTCTTCGGGTCTCTGAATAAGGGCCCCAGCCAAGCCGACACCAAGGCCAAGACACCGGGAGCGGAGCCGCGGCAGGTGAAGCGCGAGGTGCCAAGGGAGGAGGAGCGTCCGCAGCCGTACCTCATCACCAGAACCACGGAGCTGCCACCCAGGTGGGATGGCCCGGCCAGGACCGTCGTGCTCATTGACAAGCCCAAAGGTGATGCCTTTCCCCTCCCCTTTGGTGCATTGCAGGTTCTGGGATTCTCACCCAAAGGTGATGCCTTTCCCCTCCACTTTGGTGTATTGCAGGTTCTGGGATTCTCACCAAAATGTATCATTTAAGACAACAGTAGTATTTTAGCTACTTTTATCTGATGCACATGCACGACCGGAAAATTCCTTTTCTGAAATGTGAGCGATTAGCGCAACAATTACATGGCAATCAGTCGGTGTGGCAACTGCAGCTTTGCCTCAAGACAGGGTTCTGTATTGTGTTTCCTATCAGGGCAGATAATAATAAGTTAATGCGCAGACAGGATTAGGTTCGAGCGGTGTTATATTAATTTGCTCTGTTGCCTTCCATCCTGAACAATTCATCTAAACTCGTCTTTCCTCTAATCTTAGGATGGACTTCATTTACTGTTTGTGGCAAGTTGCGGCGCTCGGTGAAAGTACAAAAGGTGATATCAGGTTTTTTTCACTGTGTCTGAATGTAGCATTTGCCCTTTGCATTAAGTATATGTTTTGGAATATTTGTGTGGTCTCAGGTTGGACATGCTGGAACTCTGGACCCCATGGCAACTGGATTGTTAATTGTTTGTGTAGGAAAAGCAACCAAAATAGTTGACGCCGGTAAATCCGTAGTTTTCACGGTGGATGTGGCCGCCGCGGGTCATTCCACCAGCGAGTTCATCGACGATGCAAGGAGCCACCGCTTTCCCTCTGAACAATCAAGAGTGCGCGACTGTCCCCTACCTGGCACGCCAACTGTCGGTATTTTGTAAATCAGACTAGTAAATTTATACGATTGTCGCGCTGCTCTAGGAAGACGATGGTAGCATCCAAAAGACACAAGGATTTATACTGGTTCCGCCGGAGCCCTACGTCTAGTCTCAGAGATAATCGAGTACGTGTTCCTCGCATGAATGTTCTAAAGTTCTTACAATGAGGGGTGCAAGATTGGTGAGAGAGGTGGTAGAACCTATGCTAGGCGAGGGGCTGCCCTAAGGGAAGCTTCAGAAGCCCTTCTACTATGGTGAATGAATGAAATGGTAGAGGATGTCCCGAATGCGTTGCCCGGGCAGTCCTTATATAGAGTTTGGGGCCAGGGCTGATACAAAGAGGAGGTTCCCTCGACCGAAGGGTCGTGTGCCTGAGGGAGGTCCTAGCTAACTTGGCTTGCAAGCTACGTCGTCTTCTGGTGCTCATCTGGGTGTGGCTGTCATCATGGTCTTGTGGCCACGTCGCGGCAGGGTGTGACGTGGTGCTATTGTGCTGGCCGTGGCATCACTATAGACACGGTGATGGTTCGTCAACCATCCTGTGCAACGCGGTATCCGTCATGACCTTCGTTACCATCTCCTGGTTGCTTCGCGGGGCTGACGGCCACGATCCTGATCGTCGGGGTTGGGGTTTTTAGCCGGTCTGGATGGCCTCTGTGTTGAGGCCCTTGCCGTAGATCATATCCCATAGTGGGTAGGATTGTACATACTTTTTGTCGGTCCGTATCTAGACGGTGGGTTTCGTACCTGTTTCCTCTGCTATGCGGTGTTGGCATGGGGTTGGCGTTTGACCGGGCCGAGGTGACTGTTGTCCCCTCGGACCTTGCGGGGTCAGTGCGGTACGCCCGCTCTTGTTAGAGCAGGTGCGTCAGGATAGGCTTGACCTCTCCCCATCCCCTCCGGGGTCATGGCGGGGAGAGGTCGCACATTTCTCGGGCGCCTTGTGGCTAAGGCGGGGAGAGGGATCGTGACCGTCCCCCGCCCTTTCGTTAGCCTGGATTTCTCATCTAACTAGTCTTCAGTTGTTTGGGCCTTCACTAGCTAGGGAGTTGTGGGTCGTGTGGCCTGCCAACTAATCGGTGCCTTGAGACACCCTTGGTTATAACCCCGACAAGTCTTTAATTTCAAATTTTGATAAGGCATTGCGGGCAGCAAAAAACTGACGGTTTTACGTTGGTGGTGAGATGTGATTTCCTCATGTGGGTCCCACCTGCTACATGCGCTCTCTGGGGTCCGCAGCCATGCGTCTGCCACCCTGCTCACCGAGCTGCACCTCTGCCACCCCACACAGCTGGCCGGGTTGCCCTGCACGCTGTCGGACGCCCATCGGTACACGCTTGCGCCCGCCTGGCCGATCAAACCCGATGCCACCCACGCACTCATCTGGCCACAACTCCACACTCTGTGATGATCTGAATCATTTGTCACCTCCCTTAGTTGTCTATGACTCGAGAAGAAATCACAGATTGATATCAAGTTCATATACCAAAGTTATGATTTTTTTTTAAAAAAATGAGCTATCAGGAAAAAAAAATGCATCCAAGTGATGCTTCTTTTTAAGAAAAGAAAGAAGCAAAAATTAAGCTAAAATGGAATTCAGAAATATTGCAAGAAAGAAGCAAAAATTAAGCCAAAATGGAATTGAAAAAATATTCCAACAAGGGGTTCGAATCTAGATATTGTAGTGCATTTGTTTACGTTTTAAGTTTTATTACATTATCACACACAAATAACAAAGAAAATAAAATTTTGCTAGTCGGAATTGAACCCAAGCAAATGAGAAGAGAGCCACTCGCATCTTTATGTTAATTATTAAGTTTGGTTATTCCACCTTTTTATTCGAGTTTCTCTAAATAGAATGACCTTTTTATTTGGGTTCCTCTAAACAGAATGAAAATAGCAAAAAATATGAAGCAAAATAGGATTGAACAAAAAACCTCACTATCACTAATTAAACGAGTTTGCCTTACCACTACAACACTCGAGCTTTTGTACAAAATTAGGTTATTTCACCATTTTTCTCAATTTTTTTCAGGTTTCTCTACATAGAACGAAAATAGCAAAAACAAATTGAGGCAGAACAGGAATGAACCTAGAACCTCACCAATGAGAAAAGGATGCACTACCACGGTGCCAATTATGCTTTTGTGTAGATGTTCCTCAAGTACGAAGTGGCTAGAGTTCAGGCACGAGGAAACAAAGCCTCCACTACAACAGTTGTCAGGCATTTTGCTATGCATTGTTTGTTTGTTGGGAAGAGAAGGAGTTGTACCTTAGAGTTAATGAGATGGGATTGGTCTTGGGGGCGGCGGTAGAGATAAACACACTTCTTGTCAATGCAGTCCCGGGCAATGATAGTGCCATACACTCGGATCGGGTAACCGACGTCCGAAGAGGCTATCTTGACTGATAAGATGTTTACTCCCTGTCGGTGTTTCGTGTAACCAACTAGTAAATTTGTACTATTGCGCGTCTGCCCCAGATGGTGTGCTAAGAGGACACAAGGATTATACTGGTTCGGGCCGAATGTGCCTACGTCTAGTTTCGAGTTGCTCGTGTTACTAGCACTGAGTTTGCAGTAGGGGGTTACAAACTAGCGAGAGAGGGAGGAGCTCCCAAGTCTCTGTGGTTCGACTGCTCAATGTTTCTACCGCTATATCTATCGGTCGATTGATCTCTCGCAGTGTGATGTGCGATGCCCCTTAGTGGGACGCCCTATTTTTCCTTTTATAGGCCAAGGAAAAGCAGGGGTTACAACGGAAGGGAAGAGGAAAAAAAGAAAGAGAAATAAGGCTCCCAGAGGTATGCCTTCCTCCTCTTCACATGGGTCCCGCTGACCCTGTAGATCGTGGTGGCAGCAGCGTCGTACCAGGGTCCTGTTGGCCGCTGCAGCATACGTGCGGGTGTCGTGCGTCGTTCTTGTCTTCCATCCCATCCGAGCAGACGGAATGTTCAAAGGGTCCCCTAACAGAGGCCATACGGGGGGCTGGCGGTACAGTGCCAGTCAACTGACACCGGTTGACTGACGTTGGATGGTGGTCAGGCAGGGAGTTGGCAGCATAGTGCCGCCCTGTTGACGCGGTGGGCGATGTGAGTCTCCCAGCAAGGCCTGATGTGACCGCCAGTCGCATCAGGGCACGTCCGAGAGTGCTTCCGGGCGTGCGCCTCCATGCCGTAGTGGTTGAAGCGGTTCGGGTCCCACCCTAGGGCCACTGCTTTTGTCCGGTAGCAAATTTGACCCCCAGGGAACGGGCAAGGTGGAAATCTCGCCCTGGGGGCCGGGTGAGATGGAATCCGACCATCGGGGGTCGGATGAAGTGGAGCCCTCCCCATGGGACCGGATGAGTCAGAGCCCACGCCTAGGGGTCAAACGAGGCGGAAACCTCGTCCTCGGAGTTGGAGCCCATGCCTTGGGGTTGGACGAGATGGAAACCTCATCCTCAGAGTTGGACAAGGAGTGGCCTAGCCCCTGGGGGTCAGACGAGGCAGAAACCTCATCCTCGGAGTTGGACGAGACGTGGCCCGGCTCCTAGGGATCGAACGAGGTCGCATTTGCGTCCATAACCATCGGATGAGGCAACGTGATGCTCATTAATCCTTTGGCTCAGATACCCAGGTATAGGTATCCAATAGTAGCCCCTGAGCCTTTAGAGGGGTCAGACACTCCTGCAAAGGCTTTTTGCGATTTGTTGCTCCTGTGGCCGTTGTGCTGTGGAGGCGGGACGTTATTGGAACTTCGGTGATTTTCTCCTTGGTTCATTGTACCGCGTAGGGTAACCGAGTAGGATTTAGGCACCCAGCCTCCATGTGGGGGACTGGCAAAGTGGAAACAGGCACCTAGCCCTGAGGAGGAGACGCGCTGGTAATCCGTTTGCCACCGGGTGCGTGCGAGATCACCTGGTGGGTGTAGCCCCTGAGCCTTTGGAGGAGTGAGACACTCCTGCAAAGGCTTTTTGCGATCTATCACTTGAGGGCACATGGGAGTACTGTTCATTATTGTCTCTTTGTAGGATGGCGAGCCTCCGAGCCTCTAGGGGCCAGTCGCCTGGTTTCTTGCGTCACTTCGTCCGTGGATTCCACAACCGGAGGTGACTCGTCGTTTGTCTACGACCGCGTGTTCGGTCTCTTTGCGATGCCAAGCGCCTGAGCCCCCATGCGTAGCAGGGGTCCAGTCGAGGGGTTGGTTCATCTTGTGATCGTCATCCCTCATGTGTCCATTCGCTAGAATGGAGGGGCTGAGTCATGTCATGCTTTCCTCGCTAAACGGAGCACGGTGCTCGGTGAGTTGTTAACGGGCTTGTTCGAGTGGAACCCCGGCATCCCCTTCGTGGGGGCCCGATTCGAAGCTGGTGACTGACTCTAGATTCTTGGTGGTTGGTCCATATAGTTCTTGGATCCGTTCGACCAGTCTGAGGGCTTGATGCCTTTCTTTGGGGAAAAACATGGACCTTGCATCATCCAAGACTCGAAACGAGGGTCGGGACACCCGTGGCACTTCGCGCGCTTCGGGTATTGGTAGCTAGCGGGCCCATCCTTAACCTCCTCTCACTCTAGGGTGCCCTATAGCGGTCGTGAACCCACTGGTGGGCCAGCCTTTGAACTCCTGGGTGTTAATGGGCTGTGGGAGCATTTTCAGCTCCGTACACCTACTTTCCTGCAGCGGCCCATAGCCTTTGAAGGCGAACCGTTGCCCGGCGAATCCTTCGTGGGGAAGATTTGGATAGGCATGCACTCGTCTCTCGAGACAACGATGCGATTGATGCATCGTGAAATAATGAGGGCACTACCCCCGAAGGAAATGGGTCTAGTGAGGCATCGGGCGCGTTAATTTAGGCGGAAGGTTCGTCCCTCGCCTATTCCGCCCTTACCTTATAAACGGAGCCGTTTCTCCCCAGCCTCCGTACGCGCAGCCGTATCCTTGCCCCTCCAGTCTTTCTACCTTTCGCTCTCGAGTTTTGGCCTTCGTTCCCCTATTTCCGCTCCGTCGCCGGTGAAGTTCTCACTCTAAAGACCTACGCCACTATGGATCTTCTACATTGCCATCTTCGTTCCTCGATGTAGTCGTGGCCTCCCTTCGATGTTCTCCATGTGTGCATGGAGGGTCTAGTTAAGAAAGGCCTTCTCCGCGCAAGGACCGCGATGATGAAGTTGATCATACCTGGTGGCGAGGATGAGACGTCACCACCCGACGGATATGTCATTTCCTTCGTCCCATTCCATGAGCGTGGGCTCGCTACTCCTCCCCACCGATTCCTCCGAGGGCTGCTGCACTACTACTGGATTGAGCTGCAGCATCTAAATCTAGCCTTTGTCGCGTTGTGCGAGGGGTATCTGGGGATTGAGCCCCACTTCAAGCTATCGAAGTACTTCTTCGCCATCGAGCTATAGAAGAAAAGGAGAGGAAGAAGCTGGACCTAGTGGTGCCGATGGGATGTGCAAGCATCCGTCTTCGAGGCAACAAGGGGTGGCATAAGCTCTGGTTCTACCTGAGGTACGACGATGCCGCCCCCCTGCCGATCTTCACCAGCCGCCTGATCAAGGAGGCGATAGACATGTGGAGGTATGGGCCCATTGGGAAGGAGTAGAAGAGGCTCAGCGACCTCCTCAAAGCCATCATGACTCTAAAGGGCCATGGTCTTTGTGGGACCAACATCATCAAAGCATACCACATCAGGAGGTTGGTGCCGCTGATGGCGTGCACTCTACTAATGTGGAACATGACACTGGATTCTGCACCCGAAGGGACAGTGATGGTCACGAGTGAGGCCCTCAGCGTCGGCGAAATGACATAATGCATCAAGGAGTCGATGGAGTGCCCGGTGGATCCATCAGTGGATCTCGCCCTAGTGTACCTGGTCTCAGGGCATCTCGTGATGTGGCTGGATACGGGTTTCATCGAACTAGTAAGCCTTCTTCGAGTTTCTTTCCTTGGTCGACCCTCCTCTGTTCTCAGATTCTAAGCACCGGGATTTGCAGCCCAACCTCTTCGCCTGTGTGTCCGACCCACCACTGCTAGAGGACACGGCCAGGAGGGCGGCGAACTGCGCCATGGCTGAGGTGGTCAAGGCAAAGAAGGAGCGAAAGAAGGAGCGAGCAAAGCTCCAGTGTGGAAAGCGGCGGCAAGGCTCATAGGAGAGCGATGGCGATGAGGAGGAGGAAGAGGAGGATGAGTCTAACCCCAACATCCCATTGGGCGTGCTTACGCTCGAGGATGAGCAGGCTGACGTGGGGCAGGTCAACTTGACCCCGATTCCATAGCATGCCCTGGTGCAAACCGAAGAGGTTGCGCCTCCAAGATCGATGGGGGAGGACGCGCCCCTGAGATCGGAGGAGCAAGTCTGCCCTGCTCCGGCTGACCCCACCGGAGGATCAAAGCAGCCAATTACCGATGTGGCAGAGTCAAAGTTGAGCGACCAATCCTTGAAACATTCTCGGATAATGGCGTTGAGGTGAGTTAACGACTTCTTCGCTCTTTCATTGTGTTCTCGGATTTCGTCATGTGACGTTGGTGCTTTCTGCACGACTGGCCCCAGCAACTGCCTAGAGTTGGCACCGCAGAAGATCCTAGTGCATCGGCCAATCCCCCAGGAGCCTACTATCATGGTGCCGAGGGCACGCCATGATGGTGCCGAGGTGGGCACGCCGCCGCCTGAGGAAGCGGGGGAGGCAGAGGCGCCGATTGCGCCGGGGGAGGTGCTCGTGGAATCGGCGCCTGCTCCGGTCGACATGCTCGAGGTGGGGAAGATAGGAGGAGGTGCGACCGAGGCATCCCCTGCAGATGCGGCGATGGCTCGGACTTTGGAGCCCGAGCTACCAACCTCCTCTGCCATCGGAGGGTCCACTCCTGAGGGAGCGTTGGTGATGGAGGAGGTACCATCGGCTCCCATTGGGCTGACGCCGATGGTTGCGATGGTTGACCCCTTAGTTGGGGCTAGGCCCTCCCTGTCCCTTGTTTGGCCGAACAACGATCCGCTCACGTGGGGAGGAAACTGGCTCCACTGGGCCAGGCGGCTGGACCCGAGCGACTTAGTGTTCACCCTCAATGACCCGATGGTGGAGAAGGACTGGAAGAGCATGCACTCAGGACTTGAGTCCGTAGTCCGCTCTCTGAATGACACATTGGGGGTGTTGAAGGATAATGTCGCCTTGGCCAGCCAGGTTTGTCGTGTCTTCATGTTTTCTACTTTTTAGCCCTATTTATATAGTTCTAACCTGATTTTTTGTAGTCCCTTGCGATGCGCAGCCGGGAGAAGTCCATATTCCTCCGTCATGGGAGGGAGGTCTGGGGGCTTGCTACCGAAGTGCCACAGCTACAGGAGGAAGTGGTGAGCCTCCATACCAAGGAATGGGAGGCCCATCAACACGCCAACGAGGCCGAGGACAAGCTCAAGGTGGTGGTCGCCAAGGCTAGGGAAGATGCCGCGGAGCTTGGACGACTCCGCCTGGCCCTCGACCTTGCTCGGCGCGCACTCAAAAATGATTAGAAGTCGAAGGAAGAAGCCAAGGGTCTGGCCACCGCCTTGGTAGGGGATGTTGGTGTGCTCCAGACGGAGAAGACAGTCCTTGAGGAGCAAGTGAAAGGTGAGGTTCTGGTTACTTTTTTGCTTGACGTTTGCAGTCGGTTTTCTGACGCTCTTTGATGTTTGGCTTGGGCAACCCTACAGAGGCAACTCTCCGAGGTGTGGGGTCAACTCCAGTCGAAGAGCGACGACCACGATGCCTTGCGTGCTGTCATCGGGTTGGTCTTCGACAACCTTGGGGTCGCCTTGTCCGCGGAGACGAGCACGCTCATAGTCTGGGTTACCTAGATCCTGGATCGGGCACGCGCACTAACAAGGGAGGCCCTATACACCGACGTCCATCATGCATTCGCCATCGCCCGCTCCCACTACATTAACATCGACCTACCGGTGATTAGTGAGGGCTTCACGCCTGGCTACACTGGCGCTGAGCTGGACAAAATTGAGAAGGAAGCGGCTCTCCTGGCGCAGGACCTGGCGGAGAAGATCGGAGAAGAAATCCTGCCCAAGAATGTTTAGTTAGATAGCTGAGTTCGACGTTGGTCTTTTTGTAAAGACTTTTATTATGGTCGGAAATGTTGTTTGGCCTTTCTATCTATCTATCTTTATATATTTATATATATATATATAAAGTTTGTTGCGATCCGACCCTTGTTTTATGTTAAGGCATTAGAAACTTAAGTTGCCAGCGACTAAGTAATGATCATGCTGGTGTGCAAGCGATGCCGTAGCTGTCAGGGCATAGGCTTTTTGCATTCAAACCAGTTTTACTCATCATTAGTTTTCGGCAACTCTTATTTCTAGGTCTTGTCATAAAAAGGAAAGGTCGGATGGGAAAATGTATAAAGTTTGTTGCGATCCGACCCTTGTTTTATGTTAAGGCATTAGAAACTTAAGTTGCGAGAAACTAAGTAATGATCACGCTGGTGAGCAAGCGATGCCGTAGCCGTCGGGGCATAGGCTATTTGCATTCCAACCAGTTTTACTCATCGTTAGTTTTTGGCTACTCTTATTTCTAAGTCTTGTCATAAAAAGGAAGGGTCAAATGGGAAAATATTTCTGAGTATATGTACTCCTATCAGCCCCCGAGTAAAACCCGACCCAAGGTAGTTGCCAGGGTCAGGTCTTACTAAAGACCGATCAAATCAGAAGCGAATCCGATAGGAGGTAACATTTTTTGGATTTTGCAGAAACATTACTTAGTTTGATACGTATATTGGAAGCTTTGGAATGGGAAGACTAAGGGTAAAAGCAACATAGCTACTCGATGTTCTAGGCATTAGCGATGGCTTTGCCATCATCAGTCTTGAGCTCATAGGCGCCTGATAGGAGAATCTTCGTGATGACATACGATCCCCCCACCCTACGGTGGGGAGAGCTTGTGGCGGTCCTTGCTGATCTGGACGAGGTGAAGCACTAGGTCCCCAACGTTCAAGGCCTGACCCCGCACTCGACCGCTATGGTACCAGCGCAACACTCGCTAGTACTTGGCTACGTAAAGGAGGGCGACGTCGCGCGCTTCATCTAGCTGGGCTTTGTCCTATGCTCCCCCTTGTTAGAGCTTCCGTACAAGAACCGCTTCAAAAGAATGCAGTCTTTGTACAAGTGCTTGATGGGGAAAGCATGGTTCAGGCATGGCCCTTCAAGCAACTTCTTGAAGTGGTCCGGGGTGTCCTCTGTGGGCTTCTGGCCCCCCGTGCGGTCGGCGTTGGCCACTAGCGAGCTCCTACGCCGTCGCTTGTTCTTCCTTCTATTGGGAGGCTTGGAGGCGCCTTCGTCGGCGTCCTTGTTCCATTTTGCCTTGCCCTTGAGGGTGTGTCGACCAATGGCCTGAGGTCCCATCAAGTCAGAGCTTGGACTTTGGTCCTCACCGCTGTCATAATGTCTGCCACAACGTGGATCATAGCCACGGCTAGCCCCTCCTTCACATCGCCATAGCCACGCCTGTGGGCATCGAGGGTGTCGCGAGCATCATAGTGGAGGCTGAGACACTCATGCACCGGAACCACAGTGCATGGCCCGCCATCTTGTTGGGCCTAATGGATCGGTACATCCTCGTTGGGTTGCTCTGGGGGCACTTTGCATCTGCGAGCATCGAGGGTGTCACGTGCGTCGCTGTGGAGCTTGAGACGCTCGTGCACCGAAATCATGGTGCGCGGCCTTCCATAGTCAAAGCTGAGAAGCTAGTTGCTTCTGGGGGCACGAACCTCTGATGTAGGTAGCTACAGCTCCTCGAGCGCCTCGGCGATTGCGTCGAGGCTAGTGAAGAGGAGGGGTTGTGTGGCAGCGTTAGGCCGCACCAACTCTCCCTCCATCATGATGACAAAGTCTAGGTTACCGAAATGCACGCGTGTGCCTGGGACCCAGCTGACATTGCGATTAGCCATCCAAGGCCTGGTGTTGATGTTGTGTCTCACAAAAGGCCCCTACCTAGTGCACCAAC
The DNA here is from genome assembly GCF_019320115.1 of Miscanthus floridulus. Lineage (NCBI taxonomy): Eukaryota > Viridiplantae > Streptophyta > Magnoliopsida > Poales > Poaceae > Miscanthus > Miscanthus floridulus. Next base: position 6,492,568 of record NC_089596.1, read on the forward strand.
TGTCGGTGTTTCGAGTAACCGACTAGTAAATTTGTATTGTTGTGTGTCTGACCTAGATGATGTGCTAAGAGGACACAAGGATTATACTGGTTCGGGCCGAATGTCTCTACATCTAGTTTTGAGGTGCTCGTCTTACTAGCGCTGAGTTTGTAGTAGGGGGTTACAAACTGGTGAGAGAGGGAGGAGCTTCCAAGTCTCTGTGGTTTGATTGTTCGATGCTTCTACTGCTAGATCTATCGGTCGATTGATCTCTCATGGTGTGATGTGTGATGCCCCTTAGTGGGATGCCCTACTTTCCCTTTTATAGGCCAAGGGAAAGCAGGGGTTACAACGAAAGGGAAGAGGGAAAAACAAAGAGAAATAAAGCTCCTGGAGGTGTGCCGTCTTCTTCTTCACACGGGTCCCGCTGACCCTATGGCAGCGGCGGCGTACCGGGTCCTGTTGGCCGCTGCAGCATACGTGCAGGCGTCGTGCATCGTTCTTGTCTTCCATCCCATCCGAGCGGACGGAATGGTCAAAGGGTCCCCTGACATAGGCCATACGGGGGGCTGGTGGTACAGTGCTAGTGAACTAACGCTGGTTGACTGACATTGGATGGTGGTCATGCAGGGAGTTGGCAGCACAGTGTGGCCTATTGACGCGGTGGGCGATATGAGTCTCCCAGCATGGACTGATGCGACCGCCAGTCGCATTAGGATGCGTCCGAGACATGCTTCCGGGTGTGCGCCTCCATGCCATAGTGGTTGAAGCGGTTCGGGTCCCACCATGGGGCCACTGCTTTTGTCTGGTAGCAAATCCGACCCCTCGGGAATGGGCGAGGTGGAAATCTCGCCCTAGGGGCCAAGCGAGACGGAATCCGACCGTCGGGGGTCAGACGAAGCGGAGCCCTCCCCATGGGACCGGATGAGTCAGAGCCCACGCCTAGGGGTCGGACGAGGCAAAAACCTCATCCTTGAAGTTGGAGCCCACGCCTTGGGGTTGGACGAGATGAAAACCTCATCCTCGGAGTTGGACGAGGAGTGGCCCAGCCCCTGGGGGTTGAACAAGGCGGAAACCTCATCCTCGGAGTTGGACGAGATGTGGCCTGACCCCTAGGGATCGGATGAGGCCTTAGTTGCATCCATAACCATCGGATGAGGTGACGTGACGCTCCTTAATCCTTTGGCTCGGATACCCAGGTATATGTATTTGACACTCCCCCGCATAGCATGTGTGGCTTGGTCATTTTGAATGCATCATCATCAGTAAATCTCATCCGACCATGGGGCGATGTAGCAGACGAAAAACCTCAATTGAACAAGGTAGCTTGAATTCTTACTCACAATAAATAATAGTCTAGCAAAACTAGATGAAAGTGCAAATACAATCATATAATATAATCAAGCAAACAAAAAGGTTGACGGAAGAATAATCCTGGGTGACTTACACTCCTCGTCGAGGTCGAAACTTGCGACATTGATGAAGCAGAGCCGGTTGTAGTAGATGCCCTTCTGCTTGGGATCGAAGTCGAGGATGTGAGCCTCTGCTTCCCGCCACTGACCTTCGGGGTCCCCCGCCTCCTGGAGACGATGGGCCTTCTCTAGCGCTTCCTCCCTGAGCCTTTCCGCCTCTGCCACTCGTTCGGCCTCAGTCATGCTAGAGAAATCCAGAGTCCTCATCACAGAGGCGAGCTGGACATACTCCTGCCCCAAGCACAGCAGCTCCTCGTTTTGCAACATCCATAGGAAACAACTGCAACATACCTTTGAAATGACTGAAACACCAGAAACATATATTTGCAGCATAGGGGAGGGGAAGCATGGGCCAGTCGATTCCAGCCATCCGGGTCGGAGCCGGCGGCGAGCGGCGGCGCATGAGCACCAGCGCCACTAGTATCGGGTTTGGCTCGACGTAGACGATAGGGGATGGGGGGCGAGGAGCACCATGGCCGCCGGGGGTGTAGAGGCGCCGCGCAGGGTGGAGGATAGTCACCTACTCCCCTACATCACCACCACCTCACATCCATGGATCTTGACGAAGGTGAGTGGATCTTGTTCCTACTCCATATATCTCGCCGAGGTGGGGGAGAGGGTTGTCGGATCTGCAGCCGTTGGAGGCTCCCGGTGGGGGAGGACGCCGGGCGTTGGTTCGCTGCGGTAGGGATGAGGAGCACGGAAGGGGAAAGGATGCGAGTGGAGCGAGGCGCGTGGGAGTTGATTTTGTTTTTTTAGGCGAGTGGCGCATGCGATAGTAAGTGGAGCAGAGGTCTTCCGGACGTCTTAATAATTGCATTACCATAATTTTATTTATTCTCTGATTTCTAATTTAAACATTCCTCTTAAAATCAACGTTATTTTCATTATATTATAATTATGAAACATGATTGTTCATTGCATTTTTAATTGTCATCATCCATTTTCTTACCTGCAAGTCCTCATGGACATCAATGATGCTATGCTCTCCATCTGCACCATCTGCTGCAGATCCAATGGCTGGGCTGCCGCATGACTCGGCTCTCCCTTCCCCTACTGATAGCGAGCGGCCCGCACACCGTGGGGACATGAATGACTCCTCGAGCAGGAGCCATGGCGGTGGCGGTGAGGGCGGCGCTGCTGCCCTCCTCATCCTCCTCCCCGTCGCCGCTGCTCCACCTCCCGCGCCGCTTCCTCTCGCTCATGGCAACTCCCTACCCTCTCTACTACGACCTCATCGTGCACCGCCCCGCGGACCCCAATCCCCCCAAATCCTCCGCCTCCAATGCCGTCGGGGCCGACCAGCAGCCGTAGCCAGCCCCCGACGAGTAGCCACTCGACCGCGCGAAGCGTCGGTACCTCCGCAAGCGCCGCTGCTGCCTCCTCCCCCACCCTAACGCTACCACCACCACCAAGCCCTCCTCCTTCTCGTCAGAGTTCGTCGAGCTCCGGCCCGAGGTGGTGGACTTCCCGCGCCTGCACGGGCGCGAGGAAGCGCTCTACTTCCACGACACCTTCGCCATGCCGTGGGAGAAGTACAAGCACTACCGCATGCTCTACCACCTGGAGAAGAAGTACTTCCCCCATTAGACCCTCGACAGCGCATTCGTCATCGCTGATGCCGCCCCGGCCTTCGACGCCGATAGGAGCCTCATCTTCTTCGACGACGAGAAGAAGGAAGATGAGGGAGGGGAGCGGGTGGTCAGTAAGAAGGGTGGTGACAGCGATGACAAAGGGGAGGTGCTAGAGAGGAAGTTGGAAGACTTCTTTAGGCCTCTGAATAAGGGCTCCGGCAAAGCCGACCCCAAGTTCAAGAGATCGGGAGCGGAGCCGCGGCAGGTGAAGCGTGAGGTGCCAAGGGAGGAGGAGTGTCCGCAGCCGTACCTCGTCACCAGGACCACAGAGCTACCACCAGGTGGGATGGCCCGGCCGAGACCATCGTGCTCATTGACAAGCCCAAAGGTGGTGCCTTTCCCCTCCCCTTTGGTGCATTGCAGGTTCTGGGATTCTCACCCAAAGGTGATGCCTTTCCCCTCCACTTTGGTGTATTGCAGGTTCTGGGATTCTCACCAAAATGTATCATCTAAGACAACAGTAGTATTTTAGCTACTTTTATCTGATGCACATGCACCACCGGAAAATTCCTTTTCTGAAATGTGAGCGATTAGCGCAACAATTACATGGCAATTAGGCGGTGTGGCAACTGCAGCTTTGCCTCAAGACAGGGTTCTATATTGTGTTTCCTATCAGGGTAGATAATAATAAGTTAATGTGCAGACAAGATTAGGTTCGAGCAGTGTTTTATTAATTTGCTCTATTGCCTTCCATCCTGAACAATTCATTTGAACTCGTCTTTCCTCTAATCATAGGATGGACTTCATTTACTGTTTGTGGCAAGTTGCGGCGCTTGGTGAAAGTACAAAAGGTGATAACAGGGTTTTTTCACTGTGTTTGAATGTAGCACTTGCCCTTAGCATTAAGTATATGTTTTGCAATATTTGTGTGGTCTCAGGTTGGACATGCTGGAACTCTGGACCCCATGGCAACTGGATTGTTGATTGTTTGTGTAGGAAAAGCAACCAAAATAGTTGACGCCTGTAAACCCGTAGTTTTCACGACGGATGTGGCTGCCGCAGGCCATTCCACCAGCGAGTTCATCGACGATGCAAGGAGCCACCGCTTTCCCTCTCAACAATCGAGAGTGCGCGACTGTCCCCTACCTGGCACACCAACTGTCGGTATTTTGTAAATCGGACTAGTAAATTTATATGATTGCCGCACTGCTCTAGGAAGATGATGGTAGCATCCAAAAGACACGAGGATTTATACTGGTTCAGACTGAAGTCCTACGTCTAGTCTCAGAGATGATCGAGTGCGTGTTCCTCGCATGAATGCTCTGAAATTCTTACAATGAGGGGTGCAAGAATGGTGAGGGAGGTGGTAGAACCTATGTTAGGCGAGGGGCTGCCCGGAAGAAAGCTTCAGGAGCCCTTGTACTATGGTGAAAGAATGGAATGGTAGAGGATGTCCCGAATGCGTTTCCTGGTTGGTCCTTATATAGAGTTCGGGGTCAGGGCTGATACAAAGAGGAGGTTCCCTCGGTTGAAGGGTCGTGAGCCTGAGAGAGGTCCTAGCTAACTTGGCTTGCAAGCTATGTCGTCTTCTGGTGCTCATCCGGGTGTGGCTGTCGTCATGGTCTTGTGGCCACGCCGCGGCAGGGTGTGACGTGGTGCTATTGTGCTGGCCGTGGTGGCACTATAGACATGGTGATGGTTCGTCAGCCATCCTGTGCAACGCGGTATCTATCATGACCTTCGTTACCATCTCCTGGTTTCCCGGGACATCACATGGGAGTTGGTAGCCGCCCCGGGTCGTCGATCGCCTGGTTGCTTCGCGGGGCTGAGGGCCACGACCCTAATCGTCGGGGTCAGGGTTTTTAGCCGGTCTGGACGGCGTCTATGTTGAGGCCCTTGTCGTAGATCCCATCCCGTAGTGGGTAGGATCGTACATACTTTTTATCGGTCCATATCTGGACGGTGGCTTTCGTACTCGTTTCCTCTGCTATGCGGTGTTGTCTCGTCCGTGCGACGTGGCACGGGGTTGGCGTCTGATCGGGCCGAGGTGACTGTTGTCCCCTCGATCCTTGCAGGGTCAGTGCGGTACGGTCGCTCTTGTAAGAGCAGGTGCGTCAGGCTAGGCTTGACCTCTCCCCATCCCCTCAGGGGTCGGGGCGGGGAGAGGTCATGTGTTTCTCGAGCGCCATGTGGCTAAGCCGGGGAGAGGGATCGTGACCGTCCCCTGCCCTTTCGTCAGCCTCGATTTCTCATCTAACTGGGCTTAAGTTGTTTGGGCCTTCGCTAGCTAGGGAATTGTGGGTCGTGTGGCCTGCCAACTAATCAGTGCCTGAGACACCCTAGGGTTATAACCCCAACAAGTCTTTAATTTCAAATTTTGATAAGGCATTGCGGGCAGCAAAAAACTAATGGTTTTACGTTGGGGGTGAGATGTAATTTCCTCATGTAGGTCCCACCTGCTACACGCGCTCTCTAGGGTCCGCAACCATGCCTCTGCCACCGTGCTCACCGAGCCGCACCTCTGCCACCCCACACAGCTGGCCAGGTTGCCCTGCACGCTGTTGGACGCCCATCGGTACACGCCTGCGCCCGCCTCGCCGATCAAACCCCACGCCACCCACGCCCTCATCTGGCCACAACTCCACACTCTGTAACGATCTGAATCATTTGTCACCTCCCTTAGTTGTCTATGACTCAGAGAAGAAATCACAAATTGATATCAAGTTCATATACCAAAGTTATGATTTTTTTTTTAAAAAAAAAGAGCTATCATGAAAAGAATGCATCCAAGTGATGCTTCTTTTTAAGAAAAGAAAGAAGCAAAAATTAAGCCAAAATGGAATTAAGAAGTATTGCAAGAAAGAAGCAAAAATTAAGCCAAAATGGAATTGAAAAAAATATTCTAACAAGGGGTTCGAATCTAGATATTGTAGTGCATTTGTTTACGTTTTAAGTTTTATTACATTATCACACACAAATAACAAAGAAAATAAAATGTTGCTAGTCGGAATTGAACCTAGGTCCAAGCAAATGAGAAGAGAGCTACTCGCGTCTTTATGTTAATTATTAAGTTTGGTTATTCCACCTTTTTTATTCGAGTTTCTCTAAATAGAATGGCCTTTTTATTTGGGTTTCTCTAAACAAAATGAAAATAGCAAAAAATATGAAGCAAAATAGGATTGAACAGAAAACCTCACTATCACTAATTAAACGAGTTTGCCTTACCACTACAACACTCGAGCTTTTGTACAAAATTAGGTTATTTCACCATTTTTCCCAGTTTTTTCCAGGTTTCTCTAAATAGAACGAAAATAGCAAAAACAAATTGAGGCAGAACAGGAATGAACCTAGAACCTTACCAATGAGAAAAGGATGCACTACCACGGTGCCAATTATGCTTTGTGTGTTTTTGGATTATTTGAGCCTTTAAACATTTAATTCCTGGTTTACCAAAAAGAATGAAAACAGCAAAAACTGTCTTAGGTTGGGATCAAGCCTCAGCAAATTTAAGATATACCACTAAGCCATTTCTTTCACTATGACAGAGGTGGTTCATTTACGTTTCGTTTTTGTTAGTACAGATAACGTAGATGTTCCTCAAGTACGAAGTGGCTAGAGTTCGGGCACGCGGAAACAAAGTCGATTTTTTTAAAAATAATATTTTTGAACCTCTGTTGGCAGCTCAGGGGCCGATAGGCCTACATGGCCGGACATGGGAGCCGATAGGCCTGTCGGTCCCTCCGAGGCCGATTGCTCCAGTCCATGTTGTACCCGTTCTACCCTGCACATAAGGGCATGTACAATCAAAGACAGGTCCGTCTCTAAGCGCTTCGATTCTGTTGTACAGATATGTATAAAGATAAGTCATACAACCCAACAGACAGGGCTTTGTCTCTAAGCTGTTTAATGTTTTGTATGTAGCTAGGATCAACTATAAATAATTTTTTTGCATACCATTGTGTGGCTATTTGATAGAAAATATATAATAAAGATAAATAAGAGCAACATGATTACAATATATTTTTTAGAAACTATCGATATAATAATTATGCTATACAGTCGCAACGCCTTCTGTCTAATTTCCTTTGTTTCCATAGCGTTGCCATATGTGCTCGATTAGATCCTTCTTGAGTTTTTTAGATACTGAATAAGTATTATTAAATTAATTATTGAGTATATTTTCATATTACATCTATTTAGATTCTTAAATATTTTTTTGTAAATTAATAATGTTTGACTTAATCAGACTCTAGATTTTAGAATGTATTTGTTGGGAATAGTATCTCTATACATCCATGACCAGGGCGACCATCCTTATCCTCATCCACAAGATTAAAAAAAATAAGCAGCCAGACGTCCTTATCCTCATCCACTCGGTCGTGGAGACTCGTTCTCATCCCTTCCCTTTGGTCCCAATCGGCCGATACAAGCACATCTCTTCTCCTCCTTCCTGCTCGCCGGAGCAGCAACTAAAGTGTACCTCCACCGCCCTGGTTGCCAGACCAACCAGAAAGAAGCTAGCAAACCAACGGCCTCGCATACGTCTTGGTCCTCATCCGCGACCCCAGCACCAAGCGTGGCTTTCGCAGCAGCCCGTGCGAGGCGAGCGGCCGCTGGTTGGCGTGCGGGCCGAGCGGCGGATGGACGGCGCCACGAGTATCTCTTCCTGCCGTCGCTCTTCTCAGCCATCAGCACCACCGCTTCGTCGCCGTCTTTTCCCAGCCACAACCGCGATAGTTCCTTCCCGCGTGCGGCCAAACCACAACCGCGGGCGCGAGCGCCCAGGATCCGCGCAGCGATGAGTTGAGGAGGCGGGCCGTACATCGCTGCTGAAGCCATCTTCTCCACCTCGGAGCACGGGACGTTCCCGTCGTCTCGCGAGGCGACGCCGACTCCGTCTCCAGGCTCCTACGGGGTGTTTTCTATAAAAATTGCGTCGAAGGGACGGTTTAAAGGGACCGTTGTACGTGCCCTAATCATCACCCGATGTGCCCCTCTTTTCCAAACACAGCTATTACCGGTCAGAAAACAAACTTTAGCACTTTTCGAGCAACATTAAAGACACTTGCACTCCTTTTCTGGACCTATAAACATACATCACCCGCAATAACTTAAGGAACCTTACAAAGTTTTGAAGGAACAAACAAATTCTAATATTAACCTAGCACGCATCGTGGACCAAACCTACAATACTAAATGGCATGTGTTGAACTGTAGGTAGCTAAGATAACTAGTCCCACCACGAATCCTAACATGTCTTAGGGAAAGTAAACAAAGCACGTCTTGCAATGGCATGTGTGGAACTTTGTACTTCTAGTGTTTAGAGGTCCACCACTAGGCCTAACATGCCTTAAGGAAAATTATAGGAAATTGTTCTCGTATCAAATGTCTGACTCGAGCTCCAAGGTAGCAAGCAATCGACAATTTTGTGTTGGGGGCGAGATGTGATTTCCTCATGTGAAGTCCACCTACTACATACACACGCTCTCTGCGGTCGGTAGCCATGCCTCTACCACCCTGCACACTTGGCCACACCTATGCTACCATGCACAGCTGGCCACGCCTTCACCGCACCGTATGTGCTATGTTCGCTTGGTTGATAAGCCATGGCTGAAAGTACTGTTGACTGATTTATTGTGAGAGAAAAATATTGTTCGTTGGCTGAAAAAGTATGCCTTATAAGCCAAGCGAACAGGGTGGTCGCCTGGGTTGCCCTACACGTTGGGAGACCCAGTACATTTACATCAGTATATTACACAATAGTGGGTGGTTCAAAATTTATCCGGTCCAAAACTATCGAACCTATAGTTCAACCGGCTCTTAATGGTTGGACTAGTGAACCAATAAACCAATGACCTTGGCGATTCGATGTCCACTCTGGTCTGATCCTAATAACTATGTTTTTTTCTCTCGTACATTTACCTCAGAAGCTCTTTCCTACTCTTTATTCCTCTCCCACGTTCTTCCACCATCAGTTTGGTCGATGGATATGTGCCTATATATCCGCACGATCAGGTCGATTTTTCTAGTGTGAAAAGATTGGGAGTTTAGATAGAGTGGTTGGAGAGCAGTTTTTATGAATCTTGCCAAAAAAAAATCACATTGGGAGTGGATTTGGAAACTCTTGGAGATGCTCTTATTATTATTAGTTTTAAGTTAATTAAATAATAAAAAAATCCACGGATCGTGCCTCCGCGGCTCCACTCGTACGCGATGGACACCTGTTAGAGTTTGTGTCGCGGCAGCGTTAGCCTTGCTTCAAATTGGGATGGGATAATTGCGTGCACAATGTGAAAACAAGCAGGTTGTTTTTTTTCTGAGTTGAATGAAAACAAGTAGGTGGGCTGGCTAAATGGCTAAACATTCAGCCCAAGTAACAGTTCGCTAAGCCCAATATGTATCCTCTCCTTTCTCCGGACACCAGACGGGATGGGCGGACGGCCACTCGTGATTTAAAAGCTCTATCTGCACTGGGACCGAGTCATGGCGAGCGCCATACCGGAAGCTCCGGCCCTGTTCATCACTTCATCCTAAGATGTGTGTATTCACCTTGGCCGGTCAAGATTTTCTTCTCGCCTTTTAAGTATACATAGGTAGTAATATATATTCGATGTAAATCTCTCAGTGGTGCAATCTTGAAATACATACCTGAAAGCTTTTAAAAATTTTAAAACGACGCATATCCATGATGCAGGCCCTGAGCGTAGAGTTTTTTTTTTTTTTGTGAAGCTGAGCTATTTTGAAAAAAAAAACTATTTGACAAACCAGCTTTAACAGCAACTTCATGCGTGGTTGAGAAAGAGAAAAGAGGGAGAGACCTATGAAAAGCTATTTTTTTTCAACTTCACCTCTCTCTATTCTTTGTGAGAGCATAAGAAACGAGGTTCACCTATAAAGTTGTTTTGAAAAAGAATGTTTGGTAAAAAAAAACAGCTCATAATAGCTCATGAAGCTGTTGGTGAAGCTGTGCCAAACAAAGCCTTATAAACAGTGACGGAGCTCGGCCAATATTTTAGGTAAGCTCAATATACCTTGGTCGACTATAATCAAACCGCAGCCAAGTGACTGGGTTCACCTCGGCCAATACCGGCATAGGATGTCTCTCTCCCTCAACTTCAAGCTTGTCCACGGCCATGTGCTCAGCAGCAGCTCCACCCATACCCAGATTGGAATCTATGCCGTCGGCACCTCTCTGCCTCCTCTGCCCTCCACCATCCCCTACCTCCGTCTCCATAACCGTAGGCGCGGGTGGCATGTGGCGGCCTGAATACTCTTGGTTATGGGCGGTGAACCAGCCAGCCGACAGTGGCCTGAATACTCTTGGTTCCTCGTCGCTTGACATCCGCATCTCGCCCACTCACCCTCACAGTCATCGACTCATAGGCCATAGCCTGTAGAGTCTACGCTAGAATGAAGGTAAAATTGGCGGTTGGACATTATAAAAACGTGGCTTTTGCTCAAAGCCACTAAAAAAAGATGTCTTCGCCAGAAACCATTACAAAACCATGTATATTTGCCGAAAGACACTATAGCTCATATAATAATATATCCATCTCAAATAAGTCACAAAACACGTAAATCTGGACATGAATACCCTTTCCATTCAAATAGAACAAATAATAATGACAAAAGCATGTCTAACAATGGAAAATGACATGGTCTAACCATAGTGACAAAAGCATGTCTAGCAATACAAAGAGTGTGCTGTTCAGGAAAAATCTCGCTTAAGAATCGCGAAGACTCCATTACTGCAGTGCCTCTTGGGCCACAGCAGGAAGCCACAGTGCTCGACGCACCTGTCGGCTTTGTCTTCATCTCTCGGCCATCTTCTTACTTGCTCCGGCGGTTAGCAAACTAGAGTCTTGTGAGGACCGGAAGGAAGGAGGAGGGAGGCGGAGGCTCTCCACGGCGGCGGTAAGTGGGGCAGCTGCCCCACCTTGTCATATTGGGAGCTCCGTCTCTGTTTATAAATGTTCAACATCATAAAATTTTAGATGCAAAATCGTTTTCTAAAAAATTACATGAAAGTGATACGCCCATAGTGCATCTATAAGCGTACATTGCTGCAAATTTAAAAATACAAAATTATTTTCAAAAAAAAGTTACATAAAAATAAAGTTTAGGTGCATATGTACTTATAGAATACAAAATCACAAGAATTTTGTGTTCTGGTTCGCATGCACATGAATTTTGTTATTTTCATATGAATTTTTCTAGACCGAATCCGAGCAACGAGTAACAAACTAGGACATTTAGGGTCTCTTTGGCACGGCTTATGCCGGCTTCGGCTTCATCTATTTTGCGCAAATCGAGGCACTGTAGCGTGAAGCCGTTTTATAAGCCGGGGTTAAAATGAACTAAAAGCCGGGAAAAGCCAGTTTTTCTAGCTTCACCGGTGAAGCCGTTTTGGATGAGCCGTGCCAAAGGGGGCCTTAGTTTCAAGAACGCAAAACAGCTTTTTATAACAACTTTATGCCTTCAATATTTACCTTTTGCATATCATAAGCAATTATAAGGAGGAATCATTTACTATTTGCAAGAGTAGGTCTTATTGTGCACTAAGGTTGCAGCTAGCACCCATTTTCTACTAAGTAATCTATTAGAGATGCTCTAATGGCCCCGTTTGGCTTGCTGAAACTGGCTGAAAACACTGTTCTGGCTGAAAAAAGAAGCCGAACAAGCCAGTTCTGAGTAAGCCGAACGGAGCCAAGGCAAGTCTTTAGTGCATATTAAATAATGGACATATTTACAATATACTGAAAGTATATAAAAAAAACTCGGCCTACGGTGGGCAGACAGCCCCCGCAACTTTGTGCTTAAGGAAGAAGACCTTCTCACGCAGGCCGAGAAAACCCCCGAACACCATGTCCCGCCCTTACACAGGGGCCCATTACCCTGTGAGTGGGCCGGTCCGTTGCCTGTGCTTTGAGAAACTCGAGACAGGTGAGGGGATTTTTTTAACTCCGGGCAGGCGAACGAGCGTACCTGCCCGCGAGAGTACCAGCCGGACGTCCCGACCATCCGGTCAGAGGATATATGCAATCATAAAAAGGAGTGTGAAGTTTACAAGCTGGGCGGCTATGTTCAACCAGTCCAAAACGCATTCGGTGGCAGCTGCAAGTCCGTAGTGTCGTTCTTCAACATCTCAAGGACTTCGATCATGGATGGGCCCGTCAGTAGGCCGGAACTGTATGCACCACAAGCCAACGAGGATCATCTTCCTCACAACTTCCGTAGTGTCGGTGCTGATCTCACAGGTTGTAGAGGCACTAAACTGATCCAAGTTGTCATACAAAATACTTGCTGCTACTGTCGTCCGTGCTATCATGGATTTGTTTCCTTGCTCCGACCATCTCAAGGACCACCATTCCATAACTATACACATCCATAGCTTCTGCTGAATACTTCAGGGGCTATGTAACCTACCGTACCTCTCGTTCCAACAATGGAGATTTTGCTCTGCTTTTGTTGACACAACTTCGCTAATCCAGCACCGCGTATCACGCGGATTTTTCACCGTGGAGCTGGAGCTGGAGCAGCTTCCCAATACCATGAAGGTGGATATATTGAAACAAAAAAATGCTATTTTTTTGGTCGGTTTTTGGGATTTTTGAAAATTGAAATCATCGCCGGCTAGTAATATGAACCGACTGTGATAAGCTATTATCACCGCCGGTTGCAAAAACGATTGTGATGAGAATGTCATCAGCAACGACCACTCACTGTCGAGACCAAAAAGCGTTTGTGGTGGAATTTACGAACCGCTTGTGATAGGTCTGAATGTAGTAGTGGTCTCCTGCATCATCACTAAATTCCACCATGGCCGCCTCCTCCTCGGTAAGGTTAAGCCGTCGCATGAGGTCTGACCCATTCGGACTAGGGTAATCACCCTCAGTCGGAGCTTTGGTGTCCCCCTTTCGTCCACCTCCCACCATTGCCATAGATGCGATCTGGTAGGAAGAAAACACATGTGATCCGCGCTGCAACAAGCGCAGACACAAACACAAACAAACACGATCCCAACACTAACCTAAGCGGTGCTTAGACCCTACCAGGGAAATAGGGTTTCAAAACAATATGTGGTCGCAAGCGCCACCAGGGGCGGCTAACCTACGATTTGCAGTGGCCGCCGTCGATTGGGTGTCGGTGGGCACGGCGTGGACACTGTCACCGGAGTGGTCGCCAGCGGAGCAAGCCTAGGATTCACCGGTGTGGTGACCTAAAATGGTGGTGGGATCACGATTGCCTTCGGAACGCTCCAGCAATTACATATCGGCTGCATGGCGCCTCTTTCTTGATCATGAGTTCAATTTAGCTAGAGCTCTGCCTTGGTCGATTCATTCTTTCCTGGTCTCCCTTCCTTTTTCCGTTACGGCTGCAACTTTAGCGTGTCATACCCGGATTCCTGGGGAGGTGGGCGACCATAAAGCTAACGTTTGTATGAGTTCTGATACAGTTGGTATTCTTTTTTTTTCAGGCCTCAAGAACATATATTCAAGCGGTAGACAGCCGAATAAAAACTATTTTCACATTCACATAGTTAGGAAGGCCATACCAAAATAGTAGTACCAAAAAAACGGTGAATTTTTTGCCTCTTTATTATTAGGTATAGGTATAGATATAGATATAGAAGCCCCTTTAAATCAATTCAATAATCTATGATTGTATTTTGACTAAATGGTTTATATAATAACAGATTTAAAAAATTAAGTTTTTTTTATCACGTTGCAACATGGGAACATTTGCTAGTTTATATATAAATAAAATAAATGATTTATTCCTCGTCAGTATCTGTAGCACAATGTGGACCTTTTGGAGCAATGGTAGGCCTAACCCTAGACTTTGCATGTGCTTCTATGGGATTTCGTTGAGCGTTGACTGAAGTCGTGTAGTACATAGACTATTTCACGTTGTTGTCCTTATCATGCAATAAATAGCTCTGGCTTTTTCAAGCGTCCGTGTGGAAAAAAGGCACAAACAACCCTGTTGACGCCGAATCAATTTTTGCTTTTGAGAAGAAACAGTCAAGAGAAAGGATATATCTTTGCCATTTCAACTTGCAAGCACTGTGTTATAAAAAAAAAAACTTGCGAGCACTGCCATGCTTGCTCAGCTCCTTTTATGAATAATAATAATAATAATAATAATAATAGTAATAAAGAAACAAAATTTCAGCCCACTTTTTTGGTCCATCTATTTTTTTTTTGTCCGTTCCCTCTAACTACCGGACAATGGAGATTTCTTCCGTCCAGACTAATATATATAGTCCATGCTCAGACGAGTTAGAATAGTTCTTGTCTAGCGTGATACGGAGTTCGATTCCAAAACGTATTGGGTCAGAAACTAAAAGTCTAGATTCCTATTTTTTTTAATATTTATAATGGAAATTGGAAAAGGGAAAAAGTGACGGATTAAAAACCAATCAGAAGTGACGGAACCAATGGGATGCGAAAAAAGAAGACCGTGAAAATTTAAAAAACGAAACCCAATCAGATACTGTAAAGCAACGAAAGAAAAAGAAGACAAACTTCTCTACGCTAATAAGAAAATAGAAAAACAGATAGAGCGTGCACAAGAAAAAAAAATTCCGGAACCCAGATCCCACCCCAGCCAGTAGTGACGTATTTGTCTAAATAAAAATAAGCCGCCGGTGAAGAAAAAAAAAGAAAAGAGAAAAAAGACTAACAAATAAAAAATACTCCCCAAAGATATCCTAGGTAACCTAGGTAGTTTTTTTTGTGTGACTTAGGTAACATAAATAGTTAGGAATTCTAATCTTAATTCCAATAGATCTCTCCGATCGTGAGTAAGTGGAATATGAATATTAATAAACAAATAGAAAATGATAAAATAGAAATCAAGAAGACTTTTTTGTCCAACTCAGTTTGCCTCTGAATATTAAATCATGAAAAGTTTTTTGTCCGACTCTATTTGTTTCCGTGGCTTTTTCCAACTCTCGTTTCATTTTTCTTCGGTATCCTTTTTCATCTTTTGGAGTAAGACTCTCGTCTCTGCCCCTTTTGGATTCACTGTCGTGTTTCGCCATGCCTATTTTCCTTGAGGAACATGTACCCATGTACCCATGGCCAGTTATTGTGGTCACATGCTCACATATGCATGGGGATGGTATAGGCATGCATGCAAAAAGATATGCGGCCAATTTTTTTGCCCATGCCTTTTTTCCATTTTATTTGTCCTTCTATATAAAACAAATAATAAGTATACTTATCTTTGATTAATAAATAAATATTCCTACCACTAAGTTGTTGATATAGTTTTGATTATGAACAAAACTTATTTTTGTTAGAAGCCAGATCAACCAATTATCCATTTAATCAAATAATGAGCAAATTTTGAACAAGCTCTACGTAAGTATCAGTGCAATCCTCGACAAGGGCTGTAACTCAATATTAAACTCTACCTACATATAGATATTATCAAATCTAAAGTTACGGTGTGCCTTACAATGGGTGAAATGTTTCTATCAAAGTATTGTTTTTGGATATAGATTTAATAGGATATTATCATATTATTGCCAATACTAATTGATATTATAAATTTCGTGCTCATCAAAATAAATTATAAACTTTAAATTTGATGGAAAGAATAAAACATTAATAGATATGTAACATTTCTATGATATCCTTTTTTCGTTTCAACGCACGGGCATATTTGTTAGTAACCGCTATTACAGAAAACAGCCGCTGTTAACTGGTGCATTAATAATTACTCCGTATTATACGTATAAAAAAACTGAAAATGTTTGGAACGTTGGCAACACCAACACAAACACATGGACGACCATCATGCTCTCTCTTTATTGAGACTTTTCCCTGTGTGCCCTTATAAAAGATCGTAATTCTTTGTGTGCCCCTGAAAAAATTCAGCGGTCTTCAGCGCCACTACTTCAACTTTTTCGTGTCATCCATGCCACTTCCGTCAGTTTAGGCTCTAACGCCGTTAAACTGCAGGTGTGAAAAGACGAAAATGCCCTTAAGTTCAAATATGTTATTAATTTTTTTTGAGCATCTTAACGACTTCAAATGAAAAAACTCAAAACTAGAAAGTTGTAGATCTCGTCGAGATCTATAATTTTCATATAAATTTTTTTTTCATTTAATTTCGCAAAAAAAATATGATTTGATATGATTAATATATCTTAGAAAAATCATATTATTTTTTTTGCGAAATTAAATGAAAAAAAAATTTATATGAAAATTATAGATCTCGACGAGATCTACAACTTTCTAGTTTTGAGTTTTTTCATTTGAAGTCGTTAAGATGCTCAAAAAAAATTAATAACATATTTGAACTTAAGGGCATTTTCGTCTTTTCACACCTGCAGTTTAACGGCGTTAGAGCCCAAACTGACGGAAGTGGCATGGATGACACGAAAAAGTTGGAGTAGTGGCGCTGAAGACCGCTGAATTTTTTCAGGGGCACACAAGGGATTACGATCTTTTATAAGGGCACACAGGGAAAAGTCTCCTCTTTATTCCCGAAGTCCAGGGATGGACGACCGAGCTGTCTAACGCCCAGAAGAGTACGTGGGGTCCAGGATCCGACGGCGGAACGGAAGGCCGGCATCGGCATCGGACGGCCCGGGCGTCCCCGTCGAGGGCCCAGGTTGCCGCGGTTGGTTGGTTGGGTGGCGTCCCTCTGCCACCTCTCCTCTCTCTCGCTGTCTGTCGTCTCCAACTTTCCCTTGGCTTGGCTGCCTCCCCACCCTCCTGGCCACCTCCCCTCTCCAGCTTGATCGATCGATCCATTCACCCATCCATCCCTTCCAAGTTTGCAACTGACATTGCCGCGCCGCGCACGACTTCCGCCCTTCCCACCCTCCGCCTCACGCATATATACGCGCGCGCCTGCCTCCCCTGCCCCTCCCTCCCTCCCTGCCCACGCGCTCCGCTCCTCGCCCCCCTCTCCTACGCCGCCGCCGTACCCACGGGCAGGGGCACGGCTGGTGGCTCATCGCCCGCCCGCGCGCTTCCCCTCCGTCGGAATCGGAACATACAAGCACCGGCGCCGCGGGATTCAGCTCCGTCGGCCGGCCCGCGCGGACGGAGGCCAGGTTTGCTTCCCTGCCAAAGCCTCCGCCTTTCCTTCAGCCCTCGGTTCTGATTTCGTCCGATTCGCCGTACTAGATACTCCACTTGTAGTATAATAATCGTGCCGCCGGCCGAAGTCCAAACAAGATCTTTTCTTTCAGAGTATTTTTTTTATTTACTTCGCGTACAAGAAAAAAATAAAAAAAAATGTTTTTTTAAGCGCCGGTTAGGTGGCTTGGGTAGTCTTGGAATTAGGATTTCAGCCGCAGAAGGGGGTTCATGGAATTCAGATTCCAGATGCACGCGGGGCTTTCGGTTTCGAATTTGACGCTGCTATTTTGCGACCTGTAAACAGAGCTAGTTAATTCAGCTGCTCCTACCTGTGCCTGCTCTGTACTTGACTACTTGTGGGAGTAATTGTAATTCTGTGGAGGACATTAATTAGCTGTTGTCTGCATTTGACCGCAAGGGAAACTGAAATTGGCCTGCAGCAGTTCATTCTGTGCACACAAAATCTTGTAATACACTCCAACTATTCTGGTTACTTGGGCAAACCGAGTAGAAAGTGCATACTTGGGCATTGCTCATACTTTTAGATGCAGTCCAACTATTCTGGTTGCTTGTTAGTAGCTCTCTATGCTATGCAAATGCACGAAACATATTTGGATTGGAGTCTTCTGACTATGGATTGCTACTGTCTGTGTTTCCTGCAGGCTCCCTTTTTGTTTGCATAATAAAGCCGCTGCCATTATGATCTCCCCCATATGATGCGTAGCATTTGTCGCTTGCAACTGTATCGCTCCTCTAGCTGCACCCTTGTACTAGAGCATGGCGAAGCTCGCAACTCTTGGTCGCAGGTTTGTATACCTACATGCTTGTCTCCACTCGAGCCATTGACTTCTGGACGGCTAACGTCACCTGCTAATACATTCTGCCCTTGTTGACGCTCACAGTGTGCTTAGATTCCCAAATGGAAGCATGAGGCTTGTTATGGTAACAATTTTTGGAGCAGTCCTTGGCTTTTTCATTGGAATTTCATTCCCTTCGGTCAGCATAACAAAGGTATTAACGATAACAATGTCCACCATAACTGCAATACCTCAGCTAATTGAGTAATTACTTATGTCTGTTTCGAATACGCCAGCTTCACTTTCCAGCTAGCTTTGTTTCATACATTGAAGACAAAAACTCTGGACTCACAACCCAAGCTATACTCAATCATGCTTGGACTTCTGCCAGAAACGCAAGGGGAAACGGTACCGAACCAACTTCAAACAGTACCTTAAAGGTTAGTTGTATTACTCTGTTACACGACTTAGCTTAGTTGTGGAGTACTATGGCTATTTGAATGATATCCATTTAACGTGATCTTCTCCTTGAATACCAGATACTTATAAATAATGAATAAACCGTTTGCTATTTCCTGATATATTTTAGTTTGTCTAATGAGTTTTTTTTCTTTGATGATCTGTAGATCTATGTCCCAACGAACCCCAAGGGTGCAGAGGGGCTAGCACCACGTATTGTTGTATCAGAGTCTGACTTCCATTTGCGCAGGTTATGGGGAGACCCAAGTGAGGTATATTTTCTTGTGCACCATCATCTCATCAATCTTCTCCAAGTGCATTTGATATATATATCTAGCTGGGCATGTTGAGAACTATACTGGAAACCTAATTTCTAACTCTTTGATACTTCTCTTGACACATGCTTTAAGCATATGCTCCTTCTCCTGCTTGTTCTTTCTTTGTTTTCTTCACATTTCTGAATTTTGGGTCTTGTGCTTCTTTGGACATGTGCTACAAGCATATACTGAGCTGAAGTTCTCTATTTCTTGGTTGGATTCACAAATAATTGAAACTGAAAAACCAAAGCTTTGCACTGTTTCTGCATTTTGTTGCTTGCAATATTCTATGCTGATATTTGATCTTGAATATACAGGACCTGCCTTTCAAACCAAAGTACCTTGTTACCTTTACTGTTGGAGTTGAGCAGAAAGAAAATATAAACAGAGCTGTGAAGAAGGTATTTTTGACAACAGCATCAATGAACTGAAAAATGAAAATAATGCCTTTCCCTAGTTTTGATGATAATGAACTTTCATATCCATTTATGGCATTTTGTGTAACTCAGCTTCCTGATTGTTTTGTTGTGGGTGCTGCAGTTTTCTGACAACTTTGCTATTCTGTTATTCCACTATGATGGTCGGGTGAGTGAGTGGGATGAATTTGAGTGGTCCCAGCGAGCTATCCATATTAGTGTCAGGAAACAAACTAAATGGTGAGTTTCATTTGTGCTCTAGTGTACTGTTCATAGTTCAATTGCTTAATTTGAAATGATCTTGTGCTAAAAGTTTTGTTTGTGCACACAACTCTAGGTGGTATGCCAAAAGATTCCTGCATCCTGATATTGTGGCAGCTTATGAGTACATATTCATCTGGGATGAGGACCTTGGGGTTGAGCATTTTAATGCAGAGGAGTATGCTTTCATTCTCCCCACTTCCTTTCAGTGCTATTCAACATTGACTCTCTTACATATTATTGATGATGTTGGGGTTACAGGTACATCAAACTTGTTAAGAAGCATAATTTGGCCATCTCTCAACCTGGATTAGAGCCTGATCGGGGTTTAACATGGCAGATGACCAAAAGAAGAGGTGACAGTGAGGTTCACAAGTGAGTGTAATTCTTATCTGAAAAAGAATACAACAACAACAACAACAACAAAGCCTTTAAGTCCCAAACAAGTTGGGGTAGGCTAGAGTTGAAACCCAACAGAAACAATCAAGGTTCAGGCACGTGAATAGCTGTCTTCCAAGCATTCCTATCTAAGGCTAAGTCTTTGGGTATATTCCATCCTTTCAAGTCTCCTTTTATTGCCTCTACCCAAGTCAACTTCGGTCTTCCTCTGCCTCTCTTCACGTTACTATCCTGACTTAGGATTCCACTACGCACCGGTGCATCTGGAGGTCTCCGTTGCACATGTCCAAACCATCTCAACCGGTGTTGGACAAGCTTTTCTTCAATTGGCGCTACCCCTAATCTCTCACGTATATCATCGTTCCGAACTCGATCCCTTCTTGTATGCCCGCAAATCCAACGCAACATACGCATTTCCGCGACACTTAGCTGTTGAATATGCAAATCCAACGCAACATACGCAAATCCAACATCTGAAAAAGAATACTTCTTTTATTTTTCTGCTGAGCTCTTGTGTTCTAATTTTGCATCATTTTTGTTATAGGGATACAGAGGAGAGGCCGGGATGGTGCTCTGACCCTCATCTTCCACCTTGTGCTGCGTATGTGGTTATTGCCCTCTTGCTGTGTTTCTTCTCCCAGAACACTTACCAGTTCCCGTAATATTATCACCAGTCTCCCATGATCTACATATAGAGTTAACTTATCTATGTTTTATTACAGTTTTGTTGAAATAATGGCTCCAGTCTTCTCAAGGGATGCATGGAGATGTGTGTGGCATATGATTCAGGTTTGTCTGTCATACCTCCCCTTGTGTCTACCTTCGATCCTTCCTTTACATAATTGTTCAATATTTCTTTGGTTGCAGAATGACTTGGTTCATGGTTGGGGCTTGGATTTTGCTCTCAGGAAATGTGTGGAGGTATGTATTGTTTGAGAGAGTTTTATACCATTCTAGTGAGCTGCTATTTCTGAATGTGTGCATTGAATGCCTGCGACGTTGTTCACAACAGCCTGCTCATGAAAAGATTGGAGTTGTTGATTCACAGTGGATCGTTCACCAAGTGGTTCCTTCTCTGGGGAACGAGGTAAGGAGAAATATTATGTTTTTTTCTTTCTTTAATTTGAATATGTGAACTTTGGGTTTTTGACCATTTTCTTACCATCATAATTCGTATATAAAAACCTTGCAGGGGCAGTCAGAAAACGGAAGAGCGCCATGGGAAGGGGTAGGTTTATTGCCTGAAAACTTGCTGTAGAGTGGTTTTCAGGAAGGAAGTTGCTTATGTTCTAAGCAGTTATCATATTGTTGTCCATGGGAGCTTATGAATGACAGTTTATTTATCTGTCGTTTAGGTGAGGGCGCGGTGCAGGAAGGAATGGGGCATGTTCCAGACGAGGATGGCGGAGGCAGAGAAGGCGTATTACAAGATGATGGGCATCACCCCTCCAAACTCCACGCTTGTCTAGCCGCCTCTTTTCTTGGTTTTTCCATCCCCGCCCCCTGACCTTTTGCGGTGATGGGTGAGCTGATGATACTGTAGCACTATACTTGATTATAGGGAGTTAGAGATGGTGGGTGCGTGTAGCTGCCTATGACGAGAGGTCCTTCTGTAAGTAAATGCAAGGTGAAACTGTGATGAAAAAGCATGTACACGAGGATGTTACCTGATGATCTATCTATATATCTACTATGGCCTTGTTTAGTTTCTTTCTCTTAAGTTTACTCCATATCTCATCGAATGTTTGACACATGCATAGAGTATTAAATATAGATTAAAAATTAACTAATTGCATAGATTGTGACTAATTTACGAGACGAATTTTTAAGCCTAATTAATCAATATTGTGCTATAGTAAATGTGTGCTAATGAATGATTGATTGGGCTTAATAAATTCGTCTCGTAGATTACTGACGGATTCTGTAATTTGTTTTTTATTAATATCTGAATATTCCATGCGATACCTGATGTGACATCCCTAAACTTTATTCTGTGGATTTAAACACCACCAGCCTCGTTTGGTGCTCTAACCTTGACTGTTGTGCTGGAATTAATTCGCTGGCATTAAATTTGTAGTGAGCAGTTCATATTACTGAATACTCCTTGTCAAAATTCATTTGTTCGCGTATCTGCGGACCAAAGTCTGCCATGCCTGGAAACCTTTTTTTTCTGCAGCGTGTTCACTGTTCAGGGGTAAGAAACCCTCTGCGGTGAGGCTGCTGCCCACCAAGCAAAGGCGGCTGATTCAGACAGACGGTGGCGTGGCTGATGTGTACGTACGGGCGCTCAAGGTCGAAATGCAATTCGGCTCGCATTGGCCTGACTTCCGTGCCGACCAAGGAGGTGTCCTCGGCGCCCGTCGCGGCAACGAGCCAGGTGCGTGCGCCTAGATTTAGATGGCCTCTCGGGTCGTCAAGGAGGAGCAGGATGAGAAGGCGCCACTGCCGAGACAACCCCACTGTGGCCGTGAAGGCAGATGTAACGACGGCGGCTCGTGACGGGTGACCGTGGCCCCGACACCAACAGGAATCCTGCCGGGCTCCACTTGCTGCGCCCGACTCTCCTTGCGGCAAGATCAACCGGTGGGTGGGGGATCGTGGTGGTACGCGGCGGACAAGGAGGGTATTTGCGCGGCTCACCAAGGAAAGGAGGTATTCACATTGCAGGTCTGCTTGATATGCCCTACATTTAATTTAGGCTTCTGTTTAATTGGTTGGGTGCATCTGTGATATACAATCCAAGACATGATTTGGGTTTTTTTTTTTGTGTGTGTGTGGTGGGGGGTGCTTGTGTTGTCTACCATAGTACTTGCAGTGCTTA